>NW_008824286.1:896543-897238 GCF_000699105.1 Pygoscelis adeliae | reverse complement strand
ACCTCAAATACTGTGTTCAGTTTTGGGCCCCTCACTACAAGAAGGACATTGAGGTGTTAGAGCATGTCCAGAGAAGGGCAACGAGGCTGGAGAAGGGTCTGGAGAACAAGTCTTATGAGGAGCTGCTGAGGGCACTGGGGTTGCTTAGCCTGGAGAAAAGGAGGCTGAGGGGAGACCTCATCGCTCTCTACAACCACCTGAAAGGAGGCTGTAGCGAGGTGGGTGTCGGTCTCTTCTCCCAAGTAACAAGTGATAGGACGAGAGGCAACGGCCTCAAGCTGCACCAGGGGAGGTTTCCATCCCTGGAAGTATTTAAAAGACGTGTAGATGAGGCACTTAGGGACATGGTTTATTGGGCATGGTGGTGTTGGGTTGACGGTTGGACTTGATGATCTTAGAGGTCTTTTCCAACCTTAATGATTCTATGATTCTATGATTTCCACAGAAACCCAAATTCAGGCAGATACAAGGTGTCCTAGTGAAGCACATTTTGGGTTTTCCCCTGACCATGAGTTTATTTTCTCATCTGATGGCTGGGACTTGTCATGGTCCTCCAAGGTGCCCTCTGCAGAGCCAGGAACCCGGGGGCTCTGTGTTCAGTGTGATAATCCACTGGTCGTGAGACAGATGTCGCCCTGAGCCAGGCAATCTGCCCAAGGAGGAGGAGGAGGAGGAGGAGAAGGAGGAGGAATGCC
>NW_008824286.1:885520-896516 GCF_000699105.1 Pygoscelis adeliae | reverse complement strand
CCACAGCCAAGGATGTTGAGTTGCTCCCAGGGCAGCCAGAAAAGCATCACATGGGTGGGGCAGGTCAGCTCAGGCAGTGATGGCCCCTGAAGGCAGGGCACAGACAAGAACTGCTCAGCTACCTCAAGCCTTTGGTCTTGCACAGGTTCCTTTTGGGCCCAATGTAGGGTATATCTTGCCACATAAAAGCCTTTTATTTTCCGGGATAAATTTCAACCAAAAATTTTTCTTTTTTTCCCCAGTTCTCCTGCTACAGCAATTCCAGAGTATCCTGTAAGAAGCATTATCTTGATAGAAAGCCTACCCCAAAAGGCAATTGTATGAACTCCCATAAGCAACATAGCTGGCCTGAAACATTGCCATTTCCAGATATCTGGTTTTCCAGATGCCTCACAGAAAGCAGGGACTTTCTTGAGAGAAGAAAAAAGTTAACCCCCCAGATTTGAAGCTGTATTTGACTCATGCCTGTGGTTGCAGGTGGCAGTGCCAAAGTGGCCCCCCCAAGCAGCACAGGCTGCGCACAACATTTGGCAGCCAGGTAAATCACAGGGGAATCTGCTCCTTTCCCACTAGCTCTGCAGCCTCTGGTTGCTCCTAAATGAGAGCCCTGCTGCAGTCCACATCCACTGTGAGTCAGTTATTTTGGGGGTAACCACCCACCGGGGAGCTCCTGCATCGCATGCCCTGAGTCAGCAACTTGCACGCAGCCGTAGGAACAAGCCGGAGCGTCACGGCTGGTTGCACAGAGGCAGATGCAGCAGTGTACAGAGGAGGAGCAGCATGGCGGCACGGCTCAGAGCTGGACCATGGGCATGTGGTGCCATGCATTTCCCTGGCTCATCTCCATTGGCACAGGAGAGCACCCTGGTAAAAAGTGGTACCTGGGCTAGTACGCTCCTTTGTCAAGGACCTTATTTAGGCACTGAGAGATTTTTCTTAACAGACTTCGTTAGCACATGATCCAGTAATTCCTCAGTTCCAGGAAGGAGAATAGACCTAAAAATACAAAGGTACAAGCTCCCTCAGTTCAGTCTCCTGTGGGATTGTGAAACCCAATATTCATCTAACCCTTTGCTTTCAGAGTCAGTCCCTAAATGGGGAATGTGAGACCTCACCTTTACCAGGGAGAATGAAAGCCAGGCTTGGAGACCTTTACTGTTCCTGGGATTGACCTGCCTAAATTCTTGGCTTCTCCAAGACCTGCCTGGGCAAGCAATGACTTTCTCCTCATGTAGGCAAAGGCTGACTGAAGGTATAATCACTTGTAGCCCTGTGTTTTTTCTGAGTTCTTGGGAGACTGATTTAGCAGCTTGGTGTTGGCTCTGCAGTTCACGGCACAGAAATACTTTTCATTCTGGATTTCCACCACCTAGGGAAGCTCAAACCAGGGCAAGACCAAAGGACATTCCCCTTCCTAGCTTGGAGTGGTTCCTCCAGCCAGAGCTGGTGTGGAACTGCAGGAATACAAAATATGATCCCTATAATAAAATAATTTGATAAGAGCAATTTATGTTGATCTGCATCTGGACCATGAAATAAGCTAGAATGAAAATATGATCTCTTACAGGCTTTGTTATCTGCATTGCCTTCAGCAAGTCTAAGCTGAAAGCTGGTCTCCTGAGTTTCACGCAGATCTCAGCTAGTGGACCATTCACATATGGATGATGCTGTCTTGGGTGACAAACATTAGCCACCCACCCTGCCTCGAAATTGCAACACCGTGGACACTTGTGACAAATGTGAAGGAATTCGGACATCACCTCGTGCCCACAGCCCCTGCCAGGTGGGCGCCCTGGACTCTGGAGGCATGGCAGGGGTGAAATAGGAGTTACTGGATCGGCAGAAAGGACTTGGGGTTGAGCTTCTGACACTGGAAGTACCATGCTCATTATGCAAAGCAATTGAGAACCTGAAATGGTCCTAAATCTCATTATGTCACCTACAGGGGATGCAGCCATTTTTTACGTGCCCTTTGAATAAATAGAGGTTTCCACAGCAGCCTCCAGGAACCTTAATTTTTCACCCATCCTAATAACCATAAAACAGAGACAGGCAAGTAATAAAATGTCAAAATCTATGTGTTTTAAAATCTGAGAGGACTCTCAAATGTCACTGAAATGTGGAATGAAAAAAAGGAGACGGGAGAGCCTGTAGCTGAGCTGCTGCTTTATGGGCTCATGCCTGAGGTGGTGGCTGGGCAGCCGTTTTTCCACGCCCCTTCTCTCTTCACCAGGCTTTGTGGGACCATTTGAAAATGGTGATGGAGGTGGGAGGTGAGGTGCTTTGGTGCTAAAGGAGTAGTTCCCTTTCTGGGGGAAAGGAGATGAAGTGAGGCTGCATTTCCTTTGCTGTATCAATCCCAGTTTAATCCGGTGTCCATAGGAGTTCCTGATGGACACAAGTGCTGTGTGAGCATCTTGTTCCCCTGTTCTGTGGGCTTCCTCATGAGCTTCGTATACTGCATTGGCCCAGGCAAATGTGGCTGTCCTAATAATCCTGGTGCTTCAAGGTTTTTAAGGCAGTGTGTCAGCCAATAGCTGCACAGAACGTACAAGTTAACGCAGAAGGTCTTGGACTTCTCTCCACCCCCTTCTTTCATCAAAACAATATCTAAAAATGCCCACCCCAGTGATAACCGGAGCATAGATGGGAAATGGTTTTCCCATCTGGTAAAAATTCTTCATATTTCAAAAAAGAAAAAAAAGTATCCCCATGTCAAATTAGGATGAAAAGTCAAGATCTCTGTCTGTCTTTTTTTTCTTCCTTTTTTGCCAAGCATGCTTTTTTTGAAAACCATGCATTTTTGCACAACAAAGTACAGTTATGGGCTGTCGTATGTCCCATATTCACAAACTCCAGATGAATATGATATTTTACTTTTCTTTTTCTTTCTTTCCCTGTTGGTTATTCCAAGATTAATCATCTTTTGAAACGAAAGCCTTTCTCGACTCAGAGAGAAAATGCCTGAAAATCAAAATGCCTAAAGTTTCCTCCAAAATTATTTCTCCCATTTTTTTGAGACTCATCAAAACTAATCTTCCTTTATGATGGTTTGTTTGATCTGAACCTGTATTTCTGTGAAAAATTCATGACAGGCTCTAGTGACACTCACAGGGCACAGGAAGCGACCCTCACTGCATCCAGACATATGAGAACACCCCATCGCCTCTACTGGTGAAAAGGCTGTTTTTAAAGAATAGGCACTAGGCAACCACTTTAAAAGTTAATTCAGTATCATACACCTTGCACACGAATTTTAAAACTCTAGCTCTCTTGACAGGATAAGGGCACCCAGATTAATGGGAGGCTGGCTGCGTGCATACTTTATTCTTCAAGCTAAAAAACCCCTCGGAGCTCTCCTAGAAATCTGAGAGGATGGCACAAAGTCTCTGCTCGCTACTTCATGCCTCCTGTTGGCTGAGGGCTGTCTGCTGTAGCAAGCCAGGGGAGCGATGCTGCCAGACCCCTCTCTGTTTTGGTGATGCAGATGGGGGTGGTGGGGGCTCCTGTTTAACGCTGGAGAAGGAGGAACAGTAACACGGGGCTCTGCAGAGGTTTGCACCCTGCTCCCAGATAGGGATTCAGCATCTCTCTCCATGCACATTTGTCCCTGTGGTGCCAGATTTTGCATGCTGCTCAGCACGTTGGATACACATCTGGTGCTGAGATGTAGGAGAGAGTGATGAGCCCCGGAGTCTGCCCTGACCTCCTTCGCAGTCCTGGCCTTGCAAGGACCAGCCAGGACCACATTGCCTGAATGTCACTGAAGACATAACAGGGCAGACTTTGTTTTAATGACTTTAGTGGCGATGCTAAGGTGCAAACAGAGTGAGGCAAAGCTACCCCTTAAAGAAATAAAAAATAAACCTGTCAGAAGGACATAGTTGTTGTGTGCAAAGCCCTCTGGTTTTACTGCTCAGGGAATCCCTCTTCTATAAATAGCCAATAAATGAGTTAAAGGCTAAATAAAACACCCCATATACTGTAGAGCTGAGTCCAACGACTACCAGGAATCCTAAATGAGTAAACATTTTCAAAGGGATAAATCTGCCTAGTGTCAGTTTATGTCAATGTTTTACATGATTGAATCTATTAGAGCAAATAGCCAGTAATAAGAATGCAGATAAACCATGAACTAATTGCACTGGAAGGCTGTGTGTCTAATAGGGCTCTGTTTCTCCTCCATTTGCCACTACTGCACGCCATGGAAGATCCTCTTGTAGTCAGCAGCTGCTTTGGTGGTTAGGGATCAAGGTTCAGCACCAGAGCTGGAGGATGCTCAGTGTCTTCTGCTGCATTTTGCATGTCTCTGTGCAATTTGTGTTTCCAGTGGGTGGTGGGGATGGGGAGTGGGGGGGTCTGGCTGGCCCTGGAGAAAGCTCAGTAAACATGGAGAGGCAAGATGGGTTCTCCTCTAGGGGAGAGTGCAAAGTGCTCAGCAGACAACCTCTGGCCAAAACACAGCGGTGAGGACTGACTGCACAAGTAGACAGAGGGACAAGCCAACCCGTGTGTGGTCCTGAACCTGTCCTTGCTGTATGCAGGTGGCAGGGACAGCCAGGAGCAAAACTGGTGGTTTGGGAGCACCCAGCTGCAAAAGGCACCAGGGAGCCTGGGTGAGCTACAAAGACACAGACTCACTCCAGTCTTCTCATCTCTATGGATTGGGCTGTCATTTCTTTACCATAGTGTCCCCTCTCTGATATACTGGAACCCCTCAGCAGTGAAGAGATCCTGGGACAAGATCAAGGTGCAAGACACCCTCTAGGGCTGGGATACAACCGGCTTCTCACCCAGATGTTGATGCCTGCAGGGTCAGGGTATCTCAGAGCCGGCAGTGGGCTTACCCCAAAGCCAGCCCCAGGAGATAGAGTACCAGATGTCCCATTTCAGAGACGTGAAGCAGAGGACCTGTGACTGGCAAGTGCACCACCACCCACCGTCAAACCGCAGCCTCAGTCCCGGCACCAGCTTCATCCCCGGCTGCATCTCCCTGGCAGCGTTCAAGGTCCCACCAGCCTGTGGGGTTCGGGCTTCAGGTTCCCTTCAAACGCCATCTAGCAAGTGACAGGAGCTTAACAGCAACACATATTCTCATGCCAGCCTTGATCAGAGTCTGACTCCTATTATGTAAAAGATTTCACAGGTGACAGTCCTGTGACACTGTTCTTCTTGTGCGCCCAGACAGATGGGCCACTGCAGGAATAGTGCTTCCTCAGTCCAGAGATGTTCCCATGTCACTTTTCGACTTAGCAATGCACATAAACATATTTTACATGTAAACTGGGCAATTAAGAAGGCAAATGTTTTAAAATACAAGGATTTATTGGCATAAAATTTGCCATCTATCAACACTGCATAAATAGTTTTACATAAAAAGCCATCTGGAAACAGGTTGTTTATCATATTTATTCAGTTACAACTTGCTGGTTTAGAGTCTGTGCCTAGCTCATTAACTGTCAAGACAGTTTGACGTTGCCGATGAGAGGTGGATGTATTTGAAATTCTGCACGATGCATGAATATTAACTTGGGCTTTTAGGCAGCTGCACTATTTCAGACAGCTTGGACATGCTCTGCACTGGAATTCCTCTGCGAGAACAGAGCAGGCTGTGAAGCTGCTCTTTGCTTTAGACTAGGTCTGGCTGGAAACCTTGGGGTTAGGTCTAGAAATGTATCTGAGCCTCCCAACTTGAGTAGAAGGCTCTGGGTGTGGGAATGATGGTGGTAGCAGGCTTATCCATCAGTCAAGAACACGCATAGCCTCATGTTGTTGTTTTCAGACACCGTTGGAAAAAGCAGCGCATGTTGCATCCTCTGAAGAGGTGCTGGAGTTGTCCTCCTGGGCTGTGTGCTCCATGGGAGAAACCATGGGCTGCAAATGACTCCTGTGCCTGCTGCAGACCACAGGCAGCAGTTTAGGAGTCACAGTATCAAGCCAACAGCCACTGGCTTTTCCTGACATTTGCTGTCTCCCTTGGTTTCAGTAATTAGATCCCCTGTTTGTAAATGTCAGATCTCACGAGGTGATGCTATTGTATTTAGCACTGTGCCCTTCTACTGATTCCAAAACACTTTGCAGAATTACTATAAATAATCCAATAACAAGAGCCAAATAAGTGGCTAGAGCAGAAGGGGAGAGGACGTTAATGCATTTCAGCGTTGCTTGGAAATGAGGGGAAAGCTTCAGAAATGCTGTCCACCAGAGCAGAGCTGCAGGGGAGATGACTGTCCCTCCCACACAGTGGGGCAAGGGGGGAGAAGGGAAGGTCAGCTGCCGAAAGCATTTTCGCGGGGTCCCGGAGGCGTGTGGAAGGGGGGGGGGGGGGCAGTTCAGCCACAAGCCGGCACTGCGGTGATGCTAAGTGCTCATGTCCTTGGCCAAGACCTTCAATATCTCTGTGCCCACCATAACAATAGTGATATCTTCTGTCAACCCTTTGTTTGACTCAACTGTTGGTTTCATGCTCCAACCTAGAACTAGCTGAGCTTCGTCTCAGGTAGTTGCCCGGTCTCTGCCTATAGTGACTGACAACTGAGTTTGTTTCTCTTGTCTTAACACAGGTATCACTTTCTAATTTGAGGTAAGACAAATCCTGTGCAGCACAGGCTGCCTTTAACCCTTCAAAATTCACATGCCCCAAATTATTTGGACCTCAGGGTGCTGCCAGCTGCCAGCGTTTCCCTGGGCCACAATGTCCTCGTGTCACCTGGCTTGTCACAGAGAGCACCATGCAGGTGTGGCGAGCCTGTGCACCAGCTGCAGGCCACTGCCAATAGCCTCCTGGGCCACCAGCGAACTGCAGACCACAGCTGGGGAACCAGGGACATGGACAATCATGGGCAATGCTTTATAAGGTGGGAGAAGACGTCACACACATAGTAAAACTCTCCCTCCCATGTTTGGGTTGTGTGTTCCTCTGGCAGTGAGTCTCTGTTAACTTTGTAGAGCCCAGAACCAATGATTTGAATTTTGGCACTTGTGGGAAGGTGTCAGCAGTAGGACACGGTCTTTCAGCTAGCAAAGGTGTAGCATTTTGAGCTGGGAAATTGCATTTACTACTTTCACTCTATTACATGAGAGATGCTGGGACCTGCAGCTGCTTTGGTAGAGGCAAATGCCCACCACCTCCCAGCACTGATGCTCTCTGCTCTCCTTTCTCAAGTTGGAATCAAGTGAGACTTCTACCTTTGCAAAGCAGTTTGAGGCATGAGCCACAAAATAAGAGAGGTGTCATGGGTCCCTATTCCCTGAGAAGACTTCTCAGGAAGAGCTTCAGGATGTTACTGGGTTGTTTTGATTCACCCCTTCATAGAGGCAGAATAACTTTTCGTCCGTTCAGCAGCAGCATGTACTGGGGATTGGGGACTGCTTAATAACAGGCCAGGATTTATTGGAGATCTATCATCGATGTGCTTTGTTGTTCTTTCTTTGAAGGGAGGTAAAAATGGATATTAAAATATGGGCTCACAGATATTTCAAAAGAGAAATGTTATTTAAGTGCATCATGGTCATGAAAGAACAGTTTATCTTTTTTCAATAGGGCAAATTACGCCAGAGTACCTCACACAGTCTTATATATTGAGACCCTTTACAATGAGGAAGGATAATTGCTATGATTGACACCACCTTCCCCCAGCTGGCTCTGATGGCAACTGCCCTGCTTCTGCTTGATGCTGGCTCCCAGGGAGAACGGAACTCCAGCAAGAGGCTGGGCGCTCGGTGACACAGGCCATTTAGCAGCAGCCCCCAGTACGGGGCTGAGGTCATGCACGCTAATTAGCAATAACATCCTTGTTCAGTTCATTCAAGCTGTACAGCAGTAAGTCCCAGAACAGATCCCAGGTAAAGGAAACGGCTTTATCTATTAAGCTGCTCCTGTTGTTATTAATCATGTAAAAACTCTATCTAGGAACTTTATGGCTGTCACTGCGTCATATCGTACAGCGACGGCTGGGCTTGAATACAAATCTCTCTATTTCCGTGGCACAGCCGAGCCCCTGGAAGAAAGGCTGCTTGTCCATCAGGCGGTAGGATGAGACGCGACTCTGCTGTACAAACGGCTGACGGGCAGAAGGCCAGTGGGATACAGACATCCCGCAAATATTAACTACTGTCTCCTCACAGGCAGCACTGAGAAGAGCTGCATAAGTGGCTTTTGCTTGGCCATATTCCCAGATCCCTGGAGACTTTAGGAATTTCACTCTGTTTTTTGCTGCTTGTGTTAAAACAATACAGCAGTTTCGGGTTGGTGGCCTGTAAAACACAAGGGGTGCAGCCACCAGGTTATAGAGAAGGCTGGAGAAAGGCTGTAGGGCTTTGGCTGTCTTCCTAGGTGCCTAGAGTTTAAAGTTTTCTTGTTTCAGAGCAGAAGCAAACTTCTAACAATATAACGTTAGAAAGCAATTGAGTAATCCCCCACCAAGAGCACCTGAGTCATGTATGCCGCAGCAGTAGCAGTGCTGTTGTTACCAGTGTGAGGATATAAGACATGCTGGTCTAAGGACATGAACAAACCTGTCGAAGAAGGGTTGTCACTGAGGACTTCCTTAAATATGCTCACTGGGTGAAAAATCATGAGTATCCTTAACTTCACTTCCACATAGAGAAGCAGAGGCACAGTGAGAAGTGACTGTGGATTTTTAGTGTCCACATCAACTTTCCTGGAAGTATCTGATCTCCCTATGCAGAGGCCAGATAACAGAGTAAATAGATTGTGAACTGATTCAGTGCCTAGATCTCAACAATTAAGTAGTTTGAGATCCTCAAAAAAAGAGGCCATCCAACAGGAGCATTAATTACTGACGATGTGACCCTTCCCTTTAAATACTTTTTGCTGGTGCTTCCTGCAGAGCAGACCTCCCCAGTTCCCCACATCTCATCTCCCCAGGTTGCTTTTGTTTCTTGCTTATATATATTCAGCCACACAGAAAACAGCCTATGGCATCTGTACAGACAACAAAGGGTTTAGCAGGTTACCTCTGTTATAGCCACGTACATCCCTCAGACCTGGGTCAGCCAACAAACCCTCGTCTCCCTGGGGCACTGCAATGCGGAGAAGCTGCATACTTCTCTAATGTGATGTGAAACCACCAAACCCACCTTCTCTTACCAAGCTCCGATAGCTAATAAGGGGCAAGGAGGAAAAAGCACATGTATTAATGCAGCAGGCTGACAAACACAGCTGCTGACAGAAATGGAATTAGAAGAAATCATCAAGGGAGCAGAATAATAACCTAGCCAGGAGATAATAATAAAAGCCTGATAGCATTCACACAGGTCTATATAATGTATTTGTCACTGGGCTCCTTCCTCCCTGGGCATTGGTAATAGGGGACAAATGGCATGCTGATTTCTGAAGAGTGCGTTGCTATGTAAACCATGGGGGCTGGCCACTAAGGGAGTAATATCTCGTCCGCTTTCTTCAGCACAGCCCTCTGGCCACCGTGAGCTGGTGATATGTATAGCACAGAATGCAATGGGGATGGTGGGACCTTATCCCAGACAGGTCAGCACCACCATGAATCTTTGCCCAGAACTCGGTGCAAACATAAACCGCTGCAGAGACCCAGAACATCTGGGAAACCTCTGGCATTTCTGTCTTTAGGCACCATTATTCAGGCTTTCCATGGGGACAGAGGCTCTGGAAGCCACCTGAGGTATTACCTCTGCAGCATCCCCTGAGCTGTAAGCATGGGGAATCTCAAGAAAGATCAGATTATAATACAAGTTTTCTTGGGCAGGAGTTTTGAGTGCTTCAGCCAAGTAAATACCCCAACTCTGAGGTCCTTAACCAGACTGACATGCAGAGCAGCCCCCAGTTAAACTTTTTCCTAGGGTTATACCAGTGGGCTGCGGGACATGGCAGGAGCGACAGAGCAGCTCTGTGTACAGACCAGGGAGAGGCAGACACAACAGCACTTTAACCAGTCAGAGCAAATTTATAATTCAATACCAGGATTAATAACATATATCACATTTAAAGTCCTTAATGTGTGTGGCTTGACATATTAGCAGACGAATATGAAATCAGTGCCATATCAGCAGGCACAAATTATTCAGAGACTGTCTGTTCCTGCAACAAGCAGCAGAGCAACATGCTTTCAGTTGGCTTAGGGTAGCAATATGGAGCACCCACAAATCTATACCAACCCCGTGTCCAGCACAAAGCAACTAAGTCCTGCAGGGCTGAACAGGAATAACAAAGATCAGTGCTTAGAATCTAGAGAGCTTTGTGTTTTTCAGGCACTGTAGGATCCCTGTGAAACCCAGACCTCCCAACAGCACATCCCAGGGAGGCAATTCTCACATTTGACCCAGAAGGAAACTCAGCAACAGGGAGACACCGTGCCTTTTTCTGAGCTCATCAGAACTAGTGTCTAGACCATGCGTTTGATGGCATGGATCCCCGAGGTGTCGAGGTACTCATCAGCCCCAGTGCTAGGTGCTGTATAAATCCGGAAGACCCATGTACCAGGGTGTATGGCCAGCTCATTCAACAGCACATTGTGGCAGCTTAGCTAAAATGGTGGCGATTTCTGAACTTGCAGAATTGGGTCACTTCACTGCAGAGAGGTGAGGCCAGGAAAGTCCAGGGTCATGCTGCACCGCCACAACTCTGCCGCTGCCTCATCCCAGGCAGCTCCTTCAGTAATGCTGTACTTGAATGAATCTCTGTCCTGGTTTTGGCAGGGATAGAGTTAATTTCCTTCCTAGTAGCTGGTACAGTGCTGTGTTTTGGATTTAGGATGAGAACAAAGTTGATAACACACTGATGGTTTAGTTGTTGCTAGGTAATGCTCACACTGGCCAAGGACTTTTTAGTTTTCCATGCTCTACCGACTGAGAAGGCTGGAGGTGCACAAGAAGCTGGGAGGGGGCACAGCCAAACTGCCCAAAGGGACATTCCATACCATGTGACGTCACGCCCAGTACATAAACTGGGGGAAAGCTGCCCGGGGGGGGCTGCTGCTTGGGGACTGGCTGGGCATCGGTC
>NW_008824286.1:883351-885437 GCF_000699105.1 Pygoscelis adeliae | reverse complement strand
TCAACCCACGAGTTTTTTTCCTTTTTGTTTTTCCATTTTTTTCCCCCTTCCCACCGGGTGGGGGGAGTGAGCGAGCGGCTGGGTGGTGCTTAGCTGCTGACTGAGGTTAAACCACGACAATCTCCCAAATGAACCAGCTCACCTGGAGATAGCTCAAGGATTTCTAGCATGGAAAAACACCCTGAAATACACACCTCCTTCCTCCACCACTTTACCTGTCTGTTTTTCCTCTTACATATCCAAGAGTTCAGGCTGCCCCAAGAGCAGTGCAACCACGCAGCCTCTCCAGTGAGCTTTGGGATGTCACGATTGGCACAGGCTTGACCCAAGTGCTAGTTCATGCCCTGGGGCATTGCAGGAGGGAGATTTTCCCTCCTGAACACCTTGCAGAGTCAGAAGCATTTTGCATATTGAGTTTGATGTTAGAGCATGTCTCATACTCTGGGCTTTTCCAACACTGCACTTAATTCCTAGAAGAAAAATGCAAGACAGCCCCTGAGAGCAAAGTGCAAAAAGAGTTTGAAAAGATCATACGCTGCCAGCTTAGTCCCCTGCTGGCACTTCTCCCCACCTGTCTGCAGGAGGGCAGGTGTGTCACATCATGTTTCTAAGGTTAATAAATCCCTGCCTGGCTGTTGGGCAGAAGCACACACCTTTCCTAAAGGCAGAGGGACCCACGTTCAGAGCCTCTGCTAATTGCAGCCGCGTCAGTATTGTGCAGGCATAGAAAACAGCTCAGCTCATCAGGCTCCAAAGCATTTTGGCTGCTCTCTTACAAAGCTGCACGCAGGGGGGCTGCCGGGACCTCCCCTGCAGCTGGCACCGCGGCAGGTCACAGGTGTAATGAGCTGCGAGGCTCAGCAGCACTTCCCAGCACGCAGCTGTGTGACGCTGGCTATCAGAGATCTTGGAGCCCCATAGCAAGTGCAGCAACCCAATGTTGGGGTGGCAGAGACAGGGACCAGCCCTCTACAGCTTGTTTCCAGGGAAAGGCCAGCAAACAGCAGCTGGAAAGCTCAGGTACACCTGCAGCATCCATACATCTACGAGTGAGCTACAGGGTGGAGCTTTAAGATTACTCAGCAGAGCTGGCAATGTAGCAATGGTGGCAGGCTTGCAAACCTCTTTTCTCGCTCCAGCAAACCCTTATTTTTGTTCCAGTCACTAGAGAGGATAAAGGACATTTGGTTAAGGTATTACACACACAGTAGTAAACAGCAGACACAGTATGTCAGCAATACTCCGCTGCAGTGTAAGAATGACCGTATGTGTCTGCCTAATGATGGCTTGTAGATAGCTAGGGAGAGACTAAAAGAAACCAGGGAAGCATGAAGTGATCTTTCTCCTCAAGACTCTGCCTCACTTTTGGCAGTCAGCAAAGCAGGAGCTGTCTGAGCCAGAGGTTGCGCCTGGACTGCCAGGTTTGATAGGCACCGATGGCTTCTCATCGCTCCCAGGACTTGTTTATGCCTGTGATGAGGAGTTTAATTAGGCACCGCAAGAAAAAATACTTCTGTAGCATTGGACTCCACAACTTAGACTGCTGTGAGATGCTTTTGCAAAGATATCTCATGGGATGTAATCAAAGACTCCAAGCTTCAGCCATATAACTACTTCTGAAACTCATAAAATTAAATGACAGTTCACAGAGGAAGATGAGAAATAAAAGAGTTACAGAGAGAAAATGTCTGTGTCTACATGAACCTGAGGAGGATGTAATTAGGCACTGACCACACATAAGGGATTGTCACTGGCTTTTAAAAAGAGAGTGGAGCAGGGCCACTTTGTCGGTGATCCCAATTCCTCTTATGCATCCCGAGAGCAAACTAGGTTAAATATCACGTAGATTAGTTCCCTAACTTGGAATAACGACCATGTGAATCTGCACCTCTGCGGTACATAAAACCTTGTGTAGACTGACAGCAACATCAGGCTGTGCATTTGAAAGGTGAAATATTTGCAAGTGCAGGCGAGGGCGAGCAGCAAAGCCCGGTCCTGATGAAAGGCAGGAAGGGAAATGGCTGTGTTAAGCAGTCTAGCAGTGCTCCTGATTAACAGCTGTCCCCAGGCTGAAATACTGAACATC
>NW_008824286.1:868787-883272 GCF_000699105.1 Pygoscelis adeliae | reverse complement strand
AACAGTATGGAATGAGAAGGAAAATTTATTTATTCATCTATTTTAACATCTGGTTACCTACTTCCACTCTGGAGGAAAGGAGGTGAATGCAGGAGCTGGGCAGGTTCTGGCGATCCCAGGGGCACTAGACATGGACACCCTCCCTGAAAGGCACGTGGGAACAAAGGCACAAAGGAAAGAAGTCACCGGTAAAAATACAGGACTTCATCTTTCTTTCCTAACGCCCATCCAAATGGCTCTTTGCTGCTTCAGTAATAGCACATGAAAACCAGAGCTGGCTGTGCTTACTGTTAAGAGCAATCTACTCATCTGCACATCTCCCATCATCAAGGGGTTCACCACGTGCTTTCATTTTTTCTAATGGTTCCCACGAACATATTCAGCCCCTACAGATCTTTACAAAATGCTGCCTTTGACCGATTGTAGCAGGAATTCAGCATGTAGGCTGCACAACTGGCTGCAGGAGAAGCTGCCTTCACTGCAGAACTGAGCAAGGTTCAGCCACAGATTTAGCAATTATTATTATTTTTTTAATTAACAGAACCTGTGTGATTTTATCCATGTCAGATGGCAATGCTGCCACTAGGCAATAAGAGAGAACTGGGTCCCTGTTAGTTTAGCCTGTGTATAGATGAGAGAAATCAGCATATAATCTCGGTGCATCACAGCCCTACCCTGATGAAGTCTAATGTCCCAAAGGGACATCAAGGTCATCTAAGTCCGACCTCCACACCATAGACTTCCCTGTGTTCACATTTGAACTAGACTGTACCCATAATAAAAACATCCAGCTATTATTTTTCAATTTATGTGATGGAGAACCCTTCATTCCTCGTTTTAACAAGGTTGTCCTTTGTTAAAAAAAACATACACCTTATTTGTAGTCTGAATACATTTATCCTGTGCTTTTAGTTTTAGATCTTATTGTACCTCTAGTATTAAATTTCTTTACCTTATTTTGTGACTTCGGGATCACTCGTCCTTAACCTTCTCTTGGCTAAGTTTAACTGATTGAACTTCTGAAGTTATTCACCACCCTGACTTTACCTCATTATCTAATCTTTCCTCTGGTACATCTCTAAGTGTCTCCTCCAATTCAGGAGAATCCTTCTTAAGTTGTGGCTATTATTGAACGCTGTACTTCCAGCTGGCACGTTGCTGTGGACCTTCACACCAAGTGCTGATTACCCTCATGCCTTCCATGTCTCGCTGCTTCCCAGCACGGTCGTGTCTCCACTATGGCTACAGCTTTTACTCCAGCGGGAATGACTTCACATCCATCCCTATTACAATGCATATTGTTTGCTTATGCCCAGTTTCCCAAATAATCCAGGCTGCTTTATAACAGCAATAAGACCTCTCCGTCATCTCCCCAGGTCTTTCTGCCACCTGAAGCTTTATCTGTGACCATTTTATATTTTCTCCTGGGTCATCAGTACAAATATTAAATAGCACAGAGCCCATGTACCAGTCCTTGTAGGACCTCGTTACAACACCCTTCCGAACATGAACACGGACTCCCAGCTTGCGGGTGATATGTGGAGTTTCATCACCTGGAAAGTTTTCCATCTACTTAACATGTGCCATGTTGAACCCATAACACTGTAATTCCTTAATTGCAATTAATCTTCTGATATCAAAGAAAACATTATCCTCGCTGTCATCATGGTGCTTACAATGACAGACAAGTAACACGCAACCCCTTTGCGAAGCACATGCATATAATTACTGAAAGCATTAAGCTTATAGTTAGTAGAGCACTGATGCAAACACAGGAAAATTTTTGATAATAGCTGAAATGCACGTTGCCATTTCAAAGCCCTTAAAGGAGTAACTCTCAAAGCTCAATTTGAGTCAGCCTTCCACTCAAGCTAGGGTTGGTTCATCTGATTTGATATCATTACTGGAGACTAATAAAATAGTTTTTTATTCTGTAAGCATCCCAGGAGGCAGCCAATGTTGCCCTGCAGGGCAAGTCTGCCTTGGCAAGCCTGTACCTTCTTACCTTCTCACCTTCTGGTTTCCTTCCCAGAAATCACTGAAAACATTTTCTTCTCAAATATCTTCCTGGAATAACCTGCCCTCCCTGTCTCACTCTGAAGGAATAAGAACATCTGATCTGGTGCAGCCTGAAGTCAGTAATATGATCTGCCACCCCTTCTGCAGGAAAAAGAAGGCACTAGGAGAGCTGGAAGGCAAATAGCCTCTGAAAATTTTCAGAAGAGGGAGGATTTTTCGAGGGGAGAGAATGAGCAAAATGAATGTCAGTCTTTAAAAAATAGGTTGCTACTTTTCAGCTTTCTCTGCGTAGAGGGAGCACAGAACTAGGGAGCTGTAGGCACTGGATTTGAAGTCTGAATGACAGCAGACTAGAGATGCTGGAACAATAGGGAGGCATCATGAATGATCAACAAGATCTGAAAATCACAGGAAGATAGAGGAAAAGGAGTGAAAACAAAAATAAAAGGATACAGAGGAGCAGCTGGCTGATAATCTACTCCCTTGTGACTGTGCAATGTGAGGGTAGATTTCAGAAGAGTGTATTAAAAAGGTATTGAGACTTATGAACATGTGGGTAATTTTTAATTTTTTTTTCCCCAAAAAAAGCCCCGAGGACCTTGTCTTTATGCTCCAGATGCTGATGCTTTGGCTGAAAGCCATTGGGGCAGGGAGAATATCTGTGAGCCATACCTTCTGCCAGAATGCTTCAACTTATTAGCAGGATACTTAGCAGCATCGCTTTGCACCTGTGCCAATGTCAGAGTGAGACAACAACTACATTGATTTCAATTATCCTTTGCAGGGGTGAGGCTTAATGCTTAGATTTGTCTCTCGCTTGCAATGTTCGAAACAGGTTCACACAGCGCAACTTTAGCATAAATGTATTTCAATAACGGTAATGAAGAAGGAATCTTTATTTCTTCTAGTGCTTGCATAATCTTCATTCTTAGGCAATATCCCAGTGGGCCGGCAAGACCATAGATCAGCCTCCTGGGCTCACCATGCAGCTGGAGGAAATGAGCTTTCATTCCTACACAGGCACAATACCACATTAAGTGCATTTTGGGAGCTCTTGAAGCAGGCGTAAAAGCATCACTGTCAAAAACTGTGAAATGAATTTATGAAAAAGAAATCCATCCTTCTGGTTGAGGAGGTTCCTGAGGTGAAAATCACTTGAGACTGGGGGAGGATGTACTGAGGAATACCTTGCCCTACATGTATTCTTTTTCCCATACTTTGAGTCAGCATCTGCTACTGACCTCTGTCTGAGACTGTACCCAAGCTAGATGGAACTTTGATCTGGTCCTGTATGGCCATCCATAGGTTCCCTTGTGTCACCGTCTTCATATAAAGAGAGATGCATGACATGCCCCAGCCAGGGAGTGTGGCTAGTGGTGAAATACAATCCAAAGAGTCAGTGAGTGGAGCTGTCTTGCTCCAAAGACGTGTTTCATCACTGTCCTATGCTTGCGAACTGTGTTCTGAATCTGCCCCTCGCTAAAATGTCCCAGCCTCCATCCCCCTGAATGCACATTAGGCTCCTGTCTTCGCCTCCATGGGATCCCATTTTCTATGATACTACTTCTTGCAATCTACTCTGTCCATCAGCTTCAGAACAAAAACCAGCCAATAAATATTTTTCTGTCATCCATTTGGAAAGCACAAAAGAGGACCATTAATCCATTAAAGACAAACATCTGTGGTTCTGTTAACTAGGAACCATCCCTGTGTAACTCTCCCAGCAGTACTGGGGTTATGGCTTTTCCCGTGGTCAGATGGGGGGAGGAAGGGCTGCCCTCACTGGTGTGCTGAACGGCTGAGCAGAGGATCTGAAGACAAGTGTGGAGAGAGGAAGAAACATAAGAACTATGTACATCCAGAAAAAAGTTGTATTTATCCACTTCAGCTGGATCTCTGCACCAGCACAGAGGACCCCAATAGACCTGAACGGAGCAGTACCTAGTCATGGCATGAAACATCCCCCTTCCCCCTGCAGAAAAAGATGGACTCTGCACAGGTATTTGAAGGCAGAGAGGGCCAGAAGCCAACCCACCTTTAGATCTGCAGCTGTACAAACACCCAGAGGGGGGGATGTGGGTTTGTGTTCTCCCATCCTCCTCTCGGTTGCCTGCAAAATGACACAACTGTCATCTGCGTAGCTGCTGCTGCTCTTGGTGCTCCCAGCCCACGGCATTTGTCTGGTCTTGGCTGCCAAAATACTCAGGACTGTGCAGTCCACACAGGTAAATAGGTTCTGACAGGCGAGGAACGAAGTGCTGATGCAGGTAGAGCACTCCCCAAGCTAGCCCAGCTTGCCTTTCTGTCAGCACATTTGTGTTTGGAAAGAGCCAGCGGATGAGAGCATCCCTCATGCCTAAGTAAAAGGCTGTGGTGAGAAATTACTTTGCTCTGCTGTGTGTCCTGGACTGCAGACTGAAATTGGCCCAACCTATTTCAAGTTCATGCCTAGGCTGGCTTTCTCTCTTGTTTTCCCCTTGTGAAACAGTCCTTGTATGTTCTCTTCGAGCAACACCACTATTTGCATCTGATTGAGATGCAGTTAGCAGAACCTCCCCCAAGTTTATTCACTGAAGCTACATAATTAGAAAAATGGGGGGCACATCTGTCTTCCTATAGCCATCCTTAGCATCATCCATAGCATCCTGACTCACCTTCCCACCAGGGTACAGACCCAGGGTGGGAGCTCAGCCGTTAACCAGAGTCTGGCTGGGATCCCACTGCAGACCAAACCTGCTCCAGCTTCCCCTGATCACCGAGCAGCTACGAAAGGTCTTGGCACACGGCTACTTGTGACAGATCCCTGAGCTTGCACTGGCCTCCTGGGCTCCCCCATCACTCCAGGACTCAGTGCCAGCACCTCCATGTGCAGGGGACTGTTACCGTCTCGGTGACAGCGAGACGCATTCATTGCCTCTTTCAGCTGTCCTCTCTCCCGGTTGAGGTCTCTCCACTCAGCCCCAAGGTGCATTGCTGTATATCCCTCTCAAAGACATGATGGTTTCCTGGAAATAACTTCTGAGTGATAGATACTTAAGAATTAGAAAACATCCACTTCAATTTCCTCAGTGAAAGCCTGATTTATTGAACAAAAAGAGTTTTAAGGCACAAGAAATATCAGATAGGGTGTTCCCAGGCTGCTCTCTCCTCTCCGCACTGCAATGATGCTCAGCACTGCCTGCAGAGCAGTCCTTGCTGCATCCAGGTGCAGGATCACACAGACAGGTTTGCCTTTCCAGATAACCTCAGGCACTTCTCATTATCATGGCATGAGGCAGCATCCCTTGGAGCAGGGGTGCATGTGTGCCAAAACTCGTTAACCTTCTGCATGCTGCCTTCAAAGAACCTGTCAAAGAGACTGCAAACAGATACTTCGGTATGTATTTTCCCATTTGTTACTTCCCCCATCCCTTCTGTTTGGAGGTGAACGCCGGCATTGAGTGGTCTGATGCAGCCTTCTAGGTGAGAAAAGAAGGTGGTTACCTCCCAGGGCAGGTTTGCGGGGGAGGTAGGAGTGATGGGAGATGCAAAGCTCTCCCTGTTAACACTTCTAAAGGGATCAGACCAGCTGCATTGTCCAAAGAGGAGTCAGTCCCCAAGAGGAGTGGTGACTCCTGCAGCAGAGACAGTCCTGGGCGCTTGGTCAGTGTGAATTGGGTGCCTCAGACAATGAGACGGGCTGGAAAAATGGTAGGAGTTAAAATAGCAGCATCAGCAACCTTGTCTCTCAGTGCTCGGTTTCCTCTCCCTGCTTTCTGCTTTCTGAAGCTTTGGGGTGCCTCAGGTCATTGTTTTCAAGCTTTCCTTTGTAGTCTGGAGCCTCATTTACAAAGCAGTAGCTGGAGTTCAAAGTGATGCCTGGGAGGTAGGGGTGTCAGAGTATTATGGAAAAAAAAATCAGGAATCAGAGGACTAGTGAGGAAGTTAGCAACTTGTTACAAACCTATGCTAAATTCAGGCCACTGAGCCTGACGTGTAAACACCCATATCCGATTGCTGTAGCTTTGTTTTATTTTTTGATCTTACTTTATTTATTTCAAGCAAGATAAGAGGGAACGTGCCATACTGAAATGAGAAAGGCACATACTAAGAGCAAACTGCTGTCACAACCCTTTGTGAAACCAGAAAACCATGAGTGCAATAGATAAAGGCTGCTCCTCTTGTTTAATGTTGGTCCAATTTGCAGTTTAAATGATGTAAACAAAATACAGCAAACCGCTATTATTAGTAGTCCAGTTACATGCTACTCAGACTCACAGTCTAGATTGCCTACTTAATACAAACCAGATTTCATTAACAAATTTCAGTTAAATGTTAGTATTTGCTAGTATCTCCCCCATCTTCTCAGGAGCTTTGCTCATCCTCCCCTGCTCTGCAGGGCTGAGGGTCAGAAGTCTCAGAGCTCTCAGCATCCTTCGCTGGGAGGAGTGTGGTGTTAGCGATGGGCTTTCTTCCTCCTCTTTGCCAGAATTGTGAAGTTCATGTTGGCTTCTGTCTTTTCTGTCTTAGTCTACTTGCATTTGTTTTTATACATTTTCTAGACATCCGTTGTACAGTTTCTCCTTTCCATTGGTTTCCAGTTATTCAGTTTTTTTGGTTCATTTTGCTTTTTCTAAAGCTGGTTTTACCTGAACAATACAAAGTCTCTCTCCTGAAGTAACCACTGACCAAACATCATGGTGTATGTTTACAGTCTGGGACAGCTGATCCCATCCTTTTTCTGCACTCTGCTACCCACATTTTATTCTAGAGTCATAGACCGCTCAGTCCGCATAAAGAAGCTACTTGTTCTTGCCATAAACTACAGCAAACCTAAAATACATATAAGCAATTATCTAAACAATTACTATCACAGCTAATACAAACTAATATCAGCTCAGAGCATGACAAGCTCAGACGATTCCTGAGACCTTGCATTGCCAGGTCAATATGAATACTATGGCCTTCAGCAGTAACAGTAAAATCACGTTTATTGGGTTACCAAGGGAGACAATGTCCATTCCACAGGGCCAGGCTGCTGCCTTTACATCCACAGAGTGAAGTTTGGGAGATATGGGGGAAAAAACATTTGTATAGAGCAGCCTGTATATCCTTCTTTCCTCACTCACTTCAGACTCTTTGCAAAGAAGGGACAAAGGATCTAGCAGGGAGAAAAAAATCAGCTATGAATCTTGAACTGCAATATTGTTGTTGAATAAAAAGTAATTTCCTTTTCTCCCATTCCTCAGTTTGACTTTTCAGCTCTGTGCACCTCTCCCACGTCACCACAAGTACCAGCAGATTCCACTGGTACCAGGATGCCCATCTTTGCTTCTGAGCTTGTAAGTCACTTTGCAGAAGCCTTTGCCGACAGAGGTATTGGCTGTTTGTTATAGCTGCTCTGCTGGAGGTTACGACTCCAGCTGTGGAGCTAGCCGTGGAAATGAGAGTGCTCCTCCCTCCCTGCAGC
The DNA here is from genome assembly GCF_000699105.1 of Pygoscelis adeliae. Classification (NCBI taxonomy): domain Eukaryota; kingdom Metazoa; phylum Chordata; class Aves; order Sphenisciformes; family Spheniscidae; genus Pygoscelis; species Pygoscelis adeliae. Next base: position 875,804 of record NW_008824286.1, on the reverse strand, counting down.
GCTCTGTCAGCTTGGTTGACTCCAGCAGCTGATAAAACTGGCTGCAGACAACCATGAAGACCTTGCGTGGAAGTCGATGAGGAGCACTGAGACAGTCCCTTCCAGTGGCTGTGTCCTGGGACTGACACCTTCCCTGGATAAGCACAGTGCTGCCGTCGGGGCTGGCCAGATCAGGCAGGGGAGGGTCACAGGCAGTTGTATGAAACATCTCATTGCTATTGACATAAATGAAAATAGAGATAAAGCTGAGTAAATACTGAAGAACAACTCTGCAGCATCTCCTCAAATAAAGCACTCGGTTTCTTGTGATCAGCTTAGCCACTATTTGCAAGTGTTCAGCCAACCACCAGTTATCTGTCAAAGCTTTCACAAATTCCATGATGCTTATCACAAGTAGATTGGCACCTGAGGACTTATGCAGCAAATGGCTATTTTTAGATGCCACACATTGTTCTTTAGATTATGAAGTGTCACTCACCAAGCAGGGAGCCAGGAGGACTTGATGTGATGTTGAGCACCAGCCAGGCTCCGAAGAGCAAAGGCATATCATGAGAAGCTCTCTGCCACCCTATAGGATGGGCATGGATCATCCTGGTTCCTTGACAACGACAAATAATATGGTTAAAGGAAAACAGAAGATGCTCACTGATACTGTGATCAACTTAGTTAAATCTAGAAGGAGTTTCTCGAAAAAATTTAGCTATGGATAAACTTTGAACCAAAGTCGTGAATGAATTATTGGTTTATTTCTAGCCAATTTATTTCTAGCCTTGGGATTTCTAAATTTTGCCCTAAATAAGGATTTTAACCAAAGAAGACAGTCCCAGGTTTCCTGAGCAATGAACTGTTCCCAGAATTGAGGTTAAATGTTACCAGCATCCCTCTTGCAGAAGGGTGCAATGCTCATGTTTTATAGAGGCAGGACGTCACTGTAACCTTTCAACTGTCTTCAAACCTCCCAGGCAAAGATACCTTTTCTCAGGGTAGTCAGCACCTCTGCAGCTGAGAGTTCTGCATAATAACCTCGTGCTTGTCTGACATGGGGCTGATTGTAACTAGCAAAACACGTGAGATGTGGTCATCAAAACTTCATCTTTACTTGGCTGATTTAAAGAAGTAACAGAGGGTCAGAAGCCCTAATGCTGAGCTGACCTTCCTAAAGCATGAAGGATTGTTTACCTGCCTAGAAATGCAGTGTATAAGGGGTTGTGTGTATGCTCAAGTAGGGTAGATATATAAAAATGGGTGGCAGAGAGAACAAAACACTTAAACTGATTTAGAGCAGGAAAAACACAAGATGGCACAAGTAGCATTTCAAGGATGCTGTGTGAAGTTGAGAAACGAGTAATTCATGCACTGCCTTAAAGCTACAACCCCCTAACTGGAGAATACTAAACAGTACAATTGCAGTATAAATCGCTGTGCTTGCCCGAGAAAGGTCCCCATGCAGTAGCTCATCTGGCTGTCAGTCAGCCATAGGAAGTATCCTAAACCTGTCTGTACCGATCGTGTTATTTTATGGACCTCCAGAAGCCTCAGACAAGCTATTTGCTATCAGGAGATGCTGCCAGGAGTGGCTTCCTGACCTGGGTCTGCTTTGCAGTTCTCTGGGGACCTGCACTCACATGTTACGATCTACAGAGAATCTCCTAAACACATGGACATAGGACTCGTAGCAAGAACCATAATGTGCACTGGACAGTGCCTGCTGCCTGATTTCTTTGCAAAATTTCCACAGGGTGGGATAGGGAGGTAAATACTTGTGGATGGGTGTGGGGAGGATACAACAAAGCTGGGACTGCAGTAAATATCGCCTCATTGTGTTAAGTCACCTTCTGCCAAATGCTGAGCATGCTGGATCCCTACCGAAGTCAGCAGAAGCTGAGAAGACTTGGTGTTGCTCAGAATCAAAAGCTTTGTTTAACCCAAGAACTGTGGCTGTAGTGCTGAGCTCTCTGATGCCATGCCTGGCTGTGCCCAGTAACGAGTCTGCCTTGCTGCCTGCTGCGCCCCTGGGACCCTAGCCTAGAACTTTCTTGCAAATCTGTCCTGAATGGGCAGCCACAGAGTCCCAGTGAAACCCCGGGTCTAATCCCCTGGGGCTCTCAGGCAGTTCAGGTCTCGAGGAATAATTTGTAGCTCTGACTTCTCTTTACATCTTGCAGTCTTGGGATTGATCCTAGGAGAGCAGTCATCAAGAGCAGCCTTCCCGAGTCATGCTTACACATCAGCCCTCATCTCTCCACCAGACTGCTCTCTCCTACCCTTCTTCTAGTGTCCACAGACCCAATGCTTTGATTTCTTCATTGCAAAAGACATGCTGTTGCTGCTGATGTTAATGGGAGCTTTGACACTTCAGCTGGGCCAAAACATTATCCTGCCTGCCTTCCTTTATATCAGAAGTTTGCTTCAGTTAAACTGTACATTTCCCATTGTTTTATGTTATTTGATTGCTAAATTTAATTAGAAGAGTTTTCCAATTTTTATGCTGGGGCACCGGACTGAATCCCCATCCCTACTGCTATGCTTCTTTATTACACCCTACCAACAAAAGCCCCACCAAACCTCGATTTGAGATGCTTCTGCCTCCTCAGTTGGCCATCTCAGCTTCTTTGTTGGGTCTTGTGGACCCCATGTGAGGCTGGCACATGAGAACCTGGGGCTGTGCCTCAACTTCTGTCATGTAAACCCAGCAAAAGCAGGTTTCCTAGTGCTCTGGTCAGCACCCTGCTGCAGGGTCATCTCTTTTTGCAGTATTATACCTTCATATGAATTTAAGGGGTTTGCCATTTTTATAGAGCTGTTATTGAGCTCTACATTTTAGTAGTGCCTACATGTCTGAGGTGATGAAAGGGGTTATATGAAGCAGTTTCCATTCCAGCAGACGAACAAGTGGCTCATGATGCCACAGAGCTCCCAGTCCCATGTGCCATGTGCTCACAGCAGGGACCAGGCTACCACGTTCCCTCAACTTGCCCTCAGCAGCCGCACCAAAGGCTGCCTCAACACTCAGCCTGGATCTAGACGAAGGTGGAAAATACATTTCTGCCTGGTAAGTCCCACTGTGGAAGTGCCCTAGCAGATGCACTCAAGCCTTCAACACCAAAATGCTGTGTATTTACTCAGATGCTAAACAGAAAGCACATCACTGACTTGATTGCAAGATAATTCTGACTTACAGAAACACTCAGGGCAGTATTCAGTGTGACAGATACTGGAATGTACCCCTTTGTAATTAGCTTGCCTTCAAACTACACACTACCTTTGTGACCCTGTTTTCCCCTAACATTGCTCTGAAGCTTCTCTCATTGCCTCTTCAGAGCCGTGTGCAGTGCGCACAGTGCCAGCGGAGCAGAGCTAAGGCAGACACTTTCCGAAAACCCGAGCTCAGCAATGCTTAGGTGTGTGGGGTGCTAATTAGGTTGATAGCCCAGTCACAAAGACACTGGATAATAATCAGTGTCTTCAGCAAGGGCCACAGCACATTGCCAGTTTCTGCCAGCTCCCGGCGTGACAGGCCAGCATCCCGCCTAGCAAATCCTCCCCCGAACGGGCAGCCCTCGACCCCCCAGCTCTGCATTAGTGATTATCAGGGGGCCAGCATTTGCAGGGAGACGTGAAAATGTCAGCGTAGGTAGAGATTAAGCCATCTTCACCTAACGTCAAAACTGCCATCTGCTTCTCTCCTGCACGGCTTTAATCAGATTTTCTCGACAAAAGAAGTAAGCAAGAGTGATGTGGAGGGCTCTGAGCATGCAGGCATCTGTGGCCTTTCTGTGCTTATGCGGAGAGGCCTGGGGAGCTGAAAAGCATTCGTCTCGACATTTCACATAGATTGGCTCTGTGTGGCTTCCTCTCTCGAAAGGCAGGACTTGCCAGGAGCAAGCAGCGAGGGCTGCCATTCCACTGGATGAGTGGGGATAAAAGAAAGCTATTGTTAAAGTGGACCTTGCCCTCATATGACTGGTTTTGTTTATTTAAGCAACAACCAGCAAAGTAAAGCTTTTAGCTGATGAGATTTTAACGGGACCCTGCTTGGTTCCCCAGGTTGATTCTACCCTTGCACTCTCAAAAGCAATGGGCTTCAGAAGACAAGTGGATAGCAAAAGAAAACTAATGTGAGAGTTGGATAGTTTGATCCACAGTCACACCAGAATTTCAATCCTGCCTTGCCTTCCCTTTCCTTTCCTTCCCAAGCCCAATATGTTCAGAGCTAAATTTGCCACTGCTAAGTTGAGGATAAATCATTTTAAGGAATACTGTGTTTTATGTAGGGACAAGATGACTGGCTGAACGTTAACCTTTTGTGTCCAAAGCCTAAAAGATAAGCTACATGGAAGAGTCTCTTGACATGGCTCACAGATCACAGTTAAGTGTGTGGAGTGGGGCTTGCCTTCTCCTAACAGTGATATTGTTGACACCTGCTGAGCACCTGATTCACAATAATCTCAGAGACTTTCATTCAGATCTGCTCATCAGCCAGTTGTTCCCCATCTTGAATTCATATAGCTGACTATTCCTTTCCAGATGTATTTATCCTTACCAAGTAGCATCTCTTTTTTTCAGATCATCTCCAACTCAGCTATGAATTTGTGAAGTTCATTTGTAAGTCTAGTCATCCAACATGCTGGCAGTCCTTTCCAAGTGGTGGTGTCAGCCAGCTTGAAAAGTGTTTTCTGTGTTCCATCATCGGGACCATTAATGAAAGTGCTGAAAGCTTAGTCCATACAGTAAGCTTCCTATTTTGACAGTAATCTGTCAATGATTGCTCCATCTATAATTTTCTAACCAGTTTTGCAACTATTCAATAATATAATATAATATAATATATTCACCTAGATGATATTTTTCTAGCTCATGAAAGTGTCATGGGAGACAGTGTCGAAAAACTTCCTAAAATCAAGTTCTGTGACATCGTCTGTTTCTTCTCTGTCCGCAAGGCTTTTTGCACTGTCATAAATGAAAATCAGATTGGTTTGATATTTGTTCTTGACCATATGCAACACAGCTGATTTCTTATAAGTCCAAATGCACCAGCTCCTTCATTACTGCAGCAGATGTACCTATGGACCCATTTTACTTTACACATAATCTTCACCTGCAAGTTTAAAAGCATTCCCAAGAGACTTGGTCTTCAGTCCAGAGCTTGCATGTCATTATCTCATGACCTACCTGAATGAACAAAATATGTTCTGCTGTCCATAAAACAGGCCTGTGTTCCCAGGAGAGAATATAAAGGATAATGTCTCCTAGGAGAGATGAAAGGACGTGCTGGCCCTTTGCTTGATTTCTCTCCCTGCTCAGGTGGTGGGAGTGAGGTATTTGGGAGCAGAAGTTCCTGCTTTGTGTTTTCTACAGAGGCGGCTCAGTGAAAGTTGTGATGTATCTATGCAGGTGGTCCTAAAATTGCTACAGACTGAGCTATGGGATGTTGTGAGGTTTTTTACTGGATGGACCTCATCATATAAAGAGCCCACTATAAAGTCTAAACTTCCACTACTACCTTTAAGGCCTGTGCTGCTAGTCTGAGATCCGTTTCACCTATGTGCAGAACTGTCAAAGGTCACTAATTTGTCAGAGACAATCATATTTCCCTTCTGCTTTGTGGAAGATTGATGAAGTCTAAATATCTTTTAATTGCTAAACTAAGCAGCATGTGTCTCTGTAAATTCTCTGTAGCTTGCACTTGTATTTTTATGTTTGTGTGCATAGGAAAAAAGCATTTCTGGTGTAAAAGAGTATTCCTTGGATTCTGTTGAAGTCCTTTGCCCATCATTTTCTCCTGATCCAGTAATAACAACATTAATCAGGATCACTCATAGGGTTGTCTTAAGCCCAGTCAATATTCACAAAGCTCATTCCCCTCCGTTACAAGCTATTTCAGTAAGAAGAGTGCCTTAACAAGGCATAGCTCTTATGTATGTCATTAGAGGTTCAATTAGGAGATGGAAGAAATAATTTCCATAATGAGAAAGAAAGGAAAGATTTAATTTTGCAGGGGCACCCCCCCCCCCCCAAACCCAAAAACCTAATAGCAACAATGAAGGAAAAAAGTCTGTGTAAATAGAAACTCCTGCTATGTTTGAGAGTCCCTTGAAAACTGATTGCCTGCATTGACCTATATCTAAAGTTATTGACAAAGATAAGCAGGGACAGTCAGTAGTCAGTTCAGATTCAGTTCTAATAGTTTGAATTAGAGCGACCAAATGAGCTGGAATTATCCATTAAATCAGCAAAATCTGCTTGTCATTCGCTTTAATGCTTGATTAATACTGACAACCAAAGGACATAAAGCCATCCCTTTCTCTGGCCATGCAGCAGGCTGGGAATGTGTCTGTCCGCTGCGCAGAGACCTTGTGCCATTGCCATCTGTTGAGAAACCAGGATGGGATTTCAGTACCACGGGTTTTGTCTCAGAGCAGAGGGCTGCCATGGGAGCACTGGCACAGAAAGGCTTTGCAGGTTTACCCTCTCTGCAGCTAATAGTAAAAAGCCTGTGTGAGTGCAAAATATGGTTTCACCAAATGCTTGAAAAGTGCCCTTGTGATTATGACTCAGTTTGCTCTATTTTTTCACCTAAAATTTTTATAGACAAGCCAGAGACCCCCAGAAAAGCAGAGCACCAATCCAGATTTCAAAGAGCTGGCAATTTATAGGGTCCAGACTTTAAGGCTTGGTTTGGCCATAAGAAATAAAAGCTAATCCCACTGTCATAGAGGTTAAAGACCATCCAGGCTGACTGCAGAGCACCTCCCTCTATGTCTCTTGCAATGAACCCAAGCCTGGAATCAGCTGCACTTCCAGTGCTGTGCTCCAGAAGAAGAGAAATGAGTTTTCTTGGGACATGTTAAATACAAGTCATAAAATACTGCTTTCCTGAGCTTGCCAGTAAAATTACACTGCTTTGAATCCTTGAGATCTCTCAAACTAGACTCCAAAGCAAAGCTGAAGATATGAAATTGTGCTGAAAGCAATGAGAAATTATATATTGTGAAATATTAACTCCCTTTATTTGCC
>NW_008824286.1:848364-868772 GCF_000699105.1 Pygoscelis adeliae | reverse complement strand
TTCCCTCTTTTGTTGCATGTCTACACAGATAAATGCAGGCAGACCTTAGCTTGCCCTACCCAAATTTTGGCTAGTTTCTGGCTGTCATTGCTGTTGTCCTGCTCTCAGTCTCAGAGGCGTGCTGGTGTAACGTGCAGGTGGGAAACCAAAGCTAAAATTCATACCTCTTGTCCCCTCCACTGTTGCTTCCAAGCTAGACCAGGCTCTGGATTCGACAAGCAACAACTCAAGAAAGGGATGCAGTATTTTGAAGAACACAACGTCGGTATGGAGAGCAGCAGCCTCAGGATGTGTCGGCAGGGCTTGTGTGTCCTTACAACTCCAGCAGGACCTCGTGGTGTCATCTGTTCACAGACACAACACTTCTTCTCCCAGAACCAGCAGCAGAACTCAAGCATGAAATAAAAAAATTGTGTCTGAGAGGGAATTTGAGTTAAACAAAGATTGCGCACAACAGGCGACAGAATGGAAACGTTTCTAGAAATAGCCCTGTAACACCGACTTTAAATGCTTTGAAGTGAAGGGTTCAGATTTCCCTGAATGCTTGCAGTTTGGCTTTGCATTTTTCAAAGCCTCTTTTTCTCTGTGATGCCCCTCACTATGCATTAAGCTTGCTTCTGCATGCCCCAGGCCATAAATGGTGCAAATTATAGAACTCATCTTTCTGCTTGAATGGCCGTCCCATCGCTCTGCTGCTCACTTTGATCACAGTGTCTAACTCATTCTTCCTAGTGGTAGGGTGCCTACCTGGTGTGCCTAGGTAGGTACATTATGTGGGTGGAAACCGTTCTACCTCTGACTACGTGCTGCTCCCTGCACAGCGCTTTTGGAAAAGAAACGGGGTGTCTGTCCCAGTGCTGGACGAGTGATTGTGCTGTGCTGTGTCTCAGTTTCCAGACCTGAACAATGAGAATTATGGTGCCATTTTGGTTCTAAATCTCTCTCTCAGATGCACTGGTGGGTCTGCATGATGATGAAATGGTTGCCGTTGTTAAGAAAAAGCACCCTTCGCTTCCCATCCATGTGCACGTAAATGAGAAGCTGACATGATCTAGCTGCAGATCAGGTCATATGCTTCATCCTCAGACACTGAAATTTTCCAGAAGCCCATTTCTGAAAGAAAGGAGTCTGATCTTGTTCCCTGCAGGAACAAGTCTAAGCTGACAGTATGGACTAGCTGATCGGTGAAATTATTTTTATGACTAATTTCTAAGATAATTTTTAGATAATTCCCGGGTTTGGGGGGTGAAACACAGTGTCCATAACTCCCTGGCCCAGTCCTCCTCTGGTGGAAAGGGCTGCCGTAACAATGCTGGTGGACTTGGTCTGCTTATATGAGACTGCAGCCCAGTCTCTAGAAATCAGAGATAGCTGTGACAGACTCCAGTCCTCTTGTTTCCAATGAAGATGCTCTCTCCTGCACTCAGGTGCTCAGGATAGGGCAGCTTTGAATGCCTGTGAGGTGACAATGGTTCTTGTCACCTGCCTGGGGAGGTCTGTGTTTCTTTAGGGCTGCCCCTCTCCCCCACACGACACGGGACTACTCTTCATGCTTGACCTCAGAACTGGTTTTCCACAGCTACTAAGTCCTTCACCCTGCGTTGCTGCACATCACCGCAGCATGCAGAGGATAACCCGAGCACATTTGCACCATGTTAAGGCAACATCAGTACTCAGAGCATGATGCTGAGCTCAACAGCAGTCAACGGAGTGACTTAATCCCAACAGTGACCACCTTGTTGTGGCTGTGTGCCTCTCTCCAGGCACATACCTGTGATGAAATGCAGCAGGGAGGGATGAGACAGCCAAGGGTTGGACTTGGGACCCCTCCAGCCTATCCACCCCACCACTTTCCTGCCTCCCTACAGTGCTGACGATCATGGGGAGGGCTGGAGCAGAGTCTGGGAAAGGAGGAGAGATCAGCAAAGGAAGGGATCAAGGTTTTAAGGACAGACGCTGTACTTACGTCTCAAAATAAGGCAGCAGGAAGTAATGCATCGCCTCCCCAGCACCTCCTCCAAGGTTGAGGCCAGCAGCATTCCCAGTCCATGATATTGAAGAACTTCAAGTATTTTTGAACATCAGAAAGAAACTTCTTGTTGGATAGTTTGGCTTAAGGTGATAAGAGAAGTATCACGACAAAGGATGATTGAAACATTTTACCACAGGAGCATTATAAAAATATTGGTTAAACTTACTGGGCCAAAAAATTTATGATTGTTGGGCTGCTCTGGATATAAGTTGTCTTCCAGTTCAAAAGAAAAATAGATCTTTTGTGATCATTTCAAATGGAAAATCTGAAAACAGAACTGTTGAAGAGGATGTGTTTCTCCTCTTAAAAAAATCAATAAAAATATTGAATAAAAAAAAGAAGTAATTTCAAACAGGAAAAAGTGTTGTTTAGAAAATGCCAGAACTGAATGTTGTGAATAATTCAAATGAAGAGTTCAACACTGAGGTGAAAAAATATCTCAGTGTTGCTGGATACGCACTCTGCCCTAAAACAGTGTGAAAACTTCAGCCATTTCTAATGAAATACTTGTGTACAGTGATTGTACCTACAACATTGGTGCCTGATCTGGGATCCAAACTTGGGCACCCACCTCTGCTGTGCTCAACAGTGACCTGGCCCTGTGGCATGGGACTGGGCATGGAGTAGACAGGGAGGCTGGGACAGAGGCAGAAGCAGCTCCATGGGCACAAGTGAAATAATTACAAGGTATTTTTGAGGCAGTTTGGTACCAGGCTCCAACTCCTGGGATTTCCCAAAGGAGTCAGGAAAATAACAGGAAATGGAGTGTCAGTGCAAAACAAACACGATTTTTGTTTTTCTTTGGAGTCTTCACATATTTCCATTCTTGCCAGAACCTTGAAACTGAGCTTTGCTTGGGGAAGGCAGCCCCCCAGGTCATCTGAAGCACTGTCAGAGGCACCAGTGTGAAATCAGCTCTTGAGAAGGAGCCTGCATGAGCCAGCATGGGGCTTGCAGAGTTACGGAGTACTCCATGGATAATGATGGCAATGGGGAAAATGTGAACCATAGAGCAAAGAAGAAAGGAGACCATAATTAAATATTCCGAAGTACAACATCATAATTATAGTGGACTAAGAAGTAAGCAAATGACACACAGTAAGAAAGCAGCTGATCAGATGGATTCTGAGCTGATTATCATAATGTAAATGCCAACAGCAATTTACTCAAATCAGAGAGGTTTATTTGCAGAGTGGAAACTAGGTTTAGTCCTAATCAAAATAAAATCAATGTATATTTCAAAACAGATTAGTGCTGTGAAACAAAGCAGCCATGATTGTTATTCATTATCTTCATCAACACCAAGAGGGAATCATTTATGTTACTGCTTAATTACATAGATGTTGACAATTAATTAAGTCAACATGGTGATAGCCAGTGATTTGGGAAATCGAGAGAAGATTGTCCTCGGTTAATGTGCTTTTGTTTTCTCAGCCCAGCTCAAACCATAACGCTGGTGACACTCTCGAGTGGTGACAGCTCACGGAAACAGAGGCAAAGACAGGTTGCTCAGGTCACCCCTCCCTGTCCCCCATTTCACAGATGTTCAGGCCCTTGTTTTTGGAGACTCCCCAAGGTCCTCTTCCAAGTCCTCGCGGTCAGGTATTCAGTCTCTTTTGGCTTAGCTAGCAGGGTTTGCATCTGTGCTCTTCCTAGGAACTCATTACAGATTCTGGACTAAAAATCTCCTCTCTGTGAGCAGAAAGAGCTGGAAATAGCTTGATCAGGATCCAAAGGAAACAAGGCAGAGCATGCCATGCTCACGACAGCAGGTCACCTGCAGCTGCTGGTGAGTACAGTGATGCTGTGCACCCTGGGTCCGCTTATGGCACTCCACTCTGTAAACAGCCCAAATTAGTGTCTGGTGGTAACGTGGAGCAACAAAGCATTGAAGAACTATATATCTTTCACCCAGATATGTCATTTCTCATTGACACAGGAGGTGCTCAGCTTTGAGAGGCTGGGCCAGGAGGCTGATCTAGACCTGTTTCATTGTGCTCTACTGCCCAGAAAGGCTCCGGCCCACGCTGCCATCAGCTGCTCCATTTTAAGTCTGAAGGAAGAGCTTGTGTTCTTGAAGAAAAGGGGTTTGTATAAGAGTTTGGTCATTCAGTCCAAGTGTTAGCCTGATCCTGAGTCATATTTCCCTGAGGGTGTCTCCCAGAGTAAAAGGCTGGCCCTGACATCCAAGATGCCAAAAGTGAACAGCCCAAACTTCTCCCCTGCATGTGAAGCAACCATCACCAATGGCTGAAATCCACAGCTTGGTTCAGGCTGCGGAGAGCAGACAGCCCATTAACTTCAACTCAATTGGTCCTTCCAAAGGCATAAATAGTGCTATTGGGACCTTGGTAAGTGATTTTAATGGCAACATTGCCTGAAGATCTTCTTTAGCTCTTGACTGCAAAATTGGTGGCCCTTCCCTCCATACCAGCAGCTCTGCTTGTTTGGGTTCAATAGGTTCTCAGTACTGGATTTATTGCCAAAGCCTCTAAGAAACTATTTTTAACAGTATTTTCCTTCCACTCTGCTCAAGGAAAAGTGGGTCATTTATAGTCATTGTACCTTATAAATGTTTCTACCATAACAATCGCTTCTGATGATAGTGGACTTTGTTTTCCGTTGAATTTAATAGCAAGAGAAAAATGACACATGACACAAATTTAAATAACATTTTGCTCCCCTCTTTTCTGTTTTCTTTCTGAACCATAATCCACAGTTTATGTTGAAGAATGATATTGTTTCCAAATCTTTTGAATTATTTTTTTCATTTGTGGAAGGGGAGAAAATTGCATTAATGAGTTTGATTTTCCATAGTGCTGAACAACTGAGTTTTTCCTTGGGTTTTCAGATACTTGACAGCTCAAAAAGTCAGGCCCAAATTATTTGTAGGATAAGTTTGACTTTCAGGGACAGGAAACTGTCTGATTGTCAAATACGCGTTAGAAATTTTATTTGATGAAGTCGTATCCAAGCTGTAATAATGGTTTTCAGTATATCTTTCTCATCTAATTTCTTGGAGGAAGGCTGTCTAGGAGTGTGGGCCTCGTAGGCTGTATATAGGTGTAATGGAGTCCTTTTTTGATTGTAAGCAATTTAATAGTTAAAGAGAAGCGTGGGGATGAAAGCTTTGGGCATGACCCCTACTAATCTCTTCTTAATTAACAAACTGGAGTTTTGCCATTGACTTTACTGAGAGCAAAAATAGGCCACACTGAGCACATGTGAAAGTCACTTTCTTCAGCTAGCTAGTGTATTTTAGCATTCTGAACATCATGCAAATGCGTTCTCTGGATACGAGATGGATGCAACTATCGCCTTCTGTTACATCTCCCTGCTCGCCAGGGCTGCAGGAAACCTGTACCACAGAGGCCATTGCCAGGAGCCCCAGTCTTTACACAGGTTTTGGCAAGACCTATATACCTCTCTAGAGGTGTCTGGTTGAACCTAATATTGTCACAGATAATATTCAACATCCTACAAGTGAAATACACTCATGTTTTCCTGCAATGTGCCACTCATCCCAGGCTTTGTACGTGGGTCTAGTGGCTTTCTGCTTGCCTTTCATCTGTATGGTTATAGTCTGCCTTACATTTAAACTCCTGTTTGTGTGTGTAAATAATTGTTTCTCTTCTGGAGTGATGAGTGCTCAGCCCCAACACCTGTAAGTGTTTAGCACGTGATGCACATTTATTAGACTCTTTCTGTAACTCGTGATATATTAATAAGCAGCTCTCATTTGTTACAGCAGCAGGTTCCCGTAGAGCCTGATGCACAGATAAACACAGGTCTCAGCTTCAGCCTCCCAACACTCCCGTGAGCCATCCAAGAAGGAGTCAATAGTGATCTTGTGGTCTGAACCCTCAGGACCCAGAATCACACTTGAAACACTGGAAGATCTGCTTCGGTGCTTCTCTGCATTTCATGAGCACTCTGCTCATCTCCCAGGTGCCTTTCTAATTGCTGTTGCCAATTTGTGCTCCATCTGCAGATACGGTCCAAAAAGCCTGGGAGGTCTGTGATTCAGAAAAGAGCACTGTTGTATACAAATGTTCATCCTGGGTTGTGTCATTAATGACTTTAACTATCTTGAGACCAGTTGTGGTTTTGGTCTGGCATTCTCACAGCTAGCATCTCTCACCTTCCTGCCTTGGGGCTCGTATAATCTTTCAGTTTCCTCTTTTATGGCCTGTCAGGATCTGATAAAACACGTCCAGGTCCCATTAACTGTCAGTCAGTGCTGATTTCCCCAAAGCAATCAACATAGGATGCAGAGATGCTAAAAGCAGCAGCCAGCTGTGTGGGAGGTGGCTGAGCCGCTTTCTGTCCGTTCAACTCACATGGGTCAATCCATTGAGCTTGTGCTGCTTTACTTCTCCCCTAGCTGCCCATACTGCTTTCGAACATGGGCTTCTTGCTGCCCAGCAAGTCCAAAATAGCTCCTCTTGCCCGACCCCACCAGCCGACCTCTTCCCCCTCCCTCTCCTGTCTGCGTGACGGCCCTCCTGCCCCAGTGCTCCTGTTTCTGAGGATGGCCAGCAGCACCCCGGCAGCCCCTATACCACCATCGCAACAGCCGTGGGATGCCATACAGGTGCCTCTCCCAATGACCTGCTCACCAGCTTTCTTTACTTTTTACTCTCTTCACACCATCAAGAAGCAGGAAGCATCCCTTGGGTTCAGTGATTTCATGGGGAAAAAGATGGAATTTGGACAGAGATAAATGGGAGAGAGATCTCAGACAGCTTAAGCCACAGTAAGAACATGAGCAGAGAAGTTTGATGCCCATAGTGACACATTTTTCTTACACCACTGTCCAGACCTCTCAGATCACAAGCAGATGTCCACAATGCCTCCTTTCATCATGGGCAGTGCCTGTGTATGGTGCATTCAGCAGCTGCCGCCTTCCAGCTTGGGAATGTTTTGGAAGCACTGGGTTTGTGTCATCCTGCAAATGGTTATGCATTTTGGCTGCCTTAGAGACCATGGTCAGAATTCAGTACTGTCTTCCAAAATCAACATGCTTAAGGAAGGCAGGTGATGAGGGGAAAAGGCTGCTGAGAGTCTCCTTTGGGTACTTGCTTCCCAGCCTTGCAAAACAGGGTGAGAACTGGGTCCTGTTTTCTTCCCGACCCTGTCCTGGGCAGAAAGACAAGCCCAGAGGCTGTGCAGAGATGGTAACAAATAGCTTTAATGAATAGGGCTGAAAGATTGGTAAAGTGGCAGAACAGTTCTGCAAAAATATTCAGTTTGAGGGGAACACATTTTACCTGCCTGTGAACCACAGTGGCTGGAGATAGACGGATGCATCCCATCGATGAAACCACTTTCTCACTGACTGCATCAGCATCCCCCAGGCGCACCCCAGGAGAAGTATGCATGTTTCTGTCCCCACAAGATAGAGTGACGTGCATAAGGCTATATTTCAGGAAAAGCTATCAAAGCAGGAGGCACCAGGCTCCTGGGGGAAACACACAGTCTCCTGGGGGCCAGACCGCCCTTCTTCACACGTTTCCAATCAGCGGGTCAGTGTACTGTCCCCTCTCCCTGGGGTAGCGCCTTCTGACAGCCTTGGGGGTTTATCTCTCTCAGCTCATGAATTTCATTTTGGATTTGTGAATGCCATTGTGCTCATAAACCTTTGCATGACTTGAAACATACATCTTGCAGCAAGCACTTGACTCCTGCTGGGGATACCCTGTCTGAGAGCTGTAGCAGAGTCATTGAGTGCTCTCAGGGAAAGCTCAGGGGCAGATGCCAGTTTAAAGGAGGACTGTTCTCTAAGCTAAGAGTTTCCAGACTGGGAAATGAGGGACCCTGGCTTGGTCCTGCCCTCTCTGCTCAGCCAGGACCCCCAGAGAGACTAATTTCTTATCATCTAGTGTCCTTGTGCTGTTCAAAGACATGCATGCCCGGTAATTCCTTTACAATACTACCATACTGCTAATGGGAAAATCAGCTTTTGCTAAGCCGGATCATACCTGGGAGATTGTCCCGTGTGACAGAGGACACAGGGAGCTGCAGTCTGTATTTTGGGATGAGGATGGCCTGACTCCTCGACAAAGGTGCCGAGCAGAGTCTGCACTTGGGACTGCTCCTGGACCAGTCACTGCTCGGTCACAGGAGGGATTCACAGGTCAGGTCTATCACTGGGCAGTAGAGGAAGGATTGGAGCAGATGCATTAATGTGTGGGGAGTCTCAATGAATGGAGAGAGAACAGACACATGCACTACAAGGGTGCTGGCTGCTTGCAGGGCACCTGAATCCAGCTGAACGAACCAGGGTAGTCCAGATCACACCACCAGTGACAGGAGAGATTGTCCAGGACACAGGGTTCAGGTTAAGTTCTCAAAGCTTTCTCCATGCACCCAAGCATCAGAGATCTGTCAGAGGATGGGCTGGGACCGGCAGAGGATGGAGGGATGGTGGTGGCTGTCAGGCTCTGTGGGGTCAGAGGGACTGAACTGTATGGCAAGAGCTACAAACCACTCAGAAAACAGCAGTGCTGCATTGCTGGGGGCACTGGCCTTTATAGCGACACTGGCTGCACCTCCAGAGAAAGCTGCTGCATCTCAAAGCCAGCAGTGATTTTCTGCTGCGTGGCCCACAGCCTTGCCATCCTTCTGACAGTGCTGGAGTCCCTCATCCAAGTGCAATGTGTGGGCAAAACTTGCCTGCGGTCTAAGGGTTTTACACTTGACTCTACAGGGTTGAATGACGCTGCAGGTGATGATACTGGGCACAGTGCTTGCTAGGAGGCAGGTGGGAATCCATCACACCTGAGGCAAGGGAGCCAAAGACGTTCCAGCTGCTGATGAAACATCATTGCCCTGAAGGGGAGTGACTCATGCCACTCACCTGCACTGCTGGGCTGCGATGGGGTTTGCCCAGACCAGGTCGCTCCTGCATGGTGCCTACCCAGCTGTTTGTGCAGTTACCAGGATGCAGGAGTGCAGCTGCCTGCTGGAGAGGCAGAGAGAAATGCAGCATCGTTAACAGATCGGGCTGGTGACCTCAGCTGCACTCCTGGGAAACAGCATGTGCTCGTCTGCATTGTCCCCTTGCCTCTGCTCTTGAAGAAGGACCAGAGGTCTCTCTCCCACAGCTGCATCATCTCTGAGTATTTAGGCAGGCAAAACATGAGCTGTCCCATTCAGCTGAGGTGGATGGTGTGGTCACCTCTGGTCTCAGCTCCAACCTTCCTCCCTCCACAGGGACAAGGAGAAGAGGCTGAAGCTCTGGGCTGATGTGGTTATCCCTGCCATGTGAGATGTTCTAGGCAACCCCTCCATGTCCAGCGGCTGCTCCAGGTTGCCATAGGTCTTCTGCAGGACCTGTGCCACATCTGTCAGCCCACTCTGCCTGTGTAAAAGGCCTCTTGCATGTATCTAGGCAGTCCAAAATGCCCTGGGGCTCCATGGCAAAGAAATAACAGGATCTTGCTACAGCTGGAGGCATGAGGTCAAGCCTTGTCCATGCTCAAGGCTGACATAGAGGACACTGCATCCATGCTGGGCTCTCAGGGGCTGCCAGCTGAGGTATTTGCCATCCCCTCTGTGTTGGATGCTTCTGACATGAGCATCCCAACCACGAGCCTACAGGACCAGCCCAAGCTTGGGTCACTGACAGTATTTTGGGAATCTGATGATGCCTCATGTCAGGGTTAATCACTGGGAGTAAAATGTTACGACCAAAGTGCAAGGCTTCATGGTTCCCACTGGCTTCACGGAGACAGTGCAGGGCAACCTTCAGGATCACCTCAGGAAAGTTATGGCTCGACTGCGTATTTCTCAGTTATTTTAAACAACCAGTCTGCTGTGCTGAGCAGGCAGGAGTTCTGTTTGATCTCTTTATTGGACACAACAGGAGTTTTGCTGTGCAAACCCCCTGGCAGAGCTGGGTCCCTCACTCCCATCACCCAGAGCCCAGCAGTCCGGCTGACAGTGAAGTCAATACCAGACAGGGGTGAGATGGACACAGCTGAGGATTTTGCAGCAGACATGAAGCTACTCAGGATTTTTCAGTTCCCTTCCATAGTCCAGAGGGCAGTTTGCAAAAGTGACCAGGGACACTTGTAGTTACCAGCCCAGCACTCTCCCTCCCAAACCCCCTGCTCCTCCCAAACCACCCCTGGCCAGAGCTCCTGCCCTTCTCCCAGCCTTTGCTGATGAAATGCTCCCCCTCTTCTCTGGGCACATGCATGTCTCTGTGCTGTAAGAGGCTCCTCTCATTTCTCCTCACTGCCTGGACAGCAGCAGGGGAGCTTTGACAGCGCAGGAGGATGCCTGTCAAGGATGTGCTGTGAACTGGCTAACAGGGAGCACTCTTGAAAGGCTCTCCCTGCAAAAGAAAAACCCCAAACACATTATCCCATTACTGCACATGCTGCAGAGAACAGAGGAAAGGAGCTGCAATTTCAAGTCATGGCTTTCACTCTTTCAAATTAAAATAATCCAACCTATGAAAAATTCTAAGCAAGGATGACACTGGGTGTTTCAGTGCATCCCCAGCCTCATGGGGTGACTGGTCTGGGGACCTCCAGAAGGAGTTTTATAGGCTGTCTCTGCATCCCCAGGATTAATCCTGTCTGGCTACAGCTAGAAGGCAAAGGAAAACCAAGCTGGGCAAACCCGTCCAGAAAGCTCTTTTCTTCTGCACTGAAGCTGTGACGGCAGCTGGAAACTAGTGTTTAAAAACACCACCACACAGAAGGTGATGCAGATTAGAGCCTTTTATGGGTACGGCCCAGGTGGAGAGAAGGCACATCTGGACATTACGTGTCCTGAGCTCTGCAATTGTCTCTTGCCACTCCATTGAGCTTAGAGTGCTCCTTATTGATTTTCTACAGTAAACTCAATACCTGAGACATTACTGTAGTTCAGAGGATGAAAAACAGAGGGGGGCGATTGCCTGCAGTGCCATTCTGACTGGCAGAGGTCCTGCCCTTTGACACTGCGGTGACAGGTATTTACCAACTCCCACGATGTCTCGCCTCAGAGCAGAACCCAAGGAGGCACAACTAACACAACGTGGAGAAATGTCCACAGGTGCCTAAATGCAGCGATGAGTGCTTGCAGCCAAAGAGACAGAAAACATGCATGTGTAACCTGTCTGAAGCTTTGCTCTCTTTGTCATGCATCCTCTTATAGCAAAATGTCATTGTGTACCTGGGAAGGGCTATCTGAGCTTGTTCTCCCTCCCACTGTAGCACCCATGCATCATATCTGAGATTTCCCTTTTCTTCCCATCCATCTCCTTTCCTTTTAGCTTAATTTGTTTTAATCTTGCTATCTGACTCCCTGTGAAATCTCATCAGGTGTGATGCAAACACTGAGGAAATCCCTCCTTGGCAGAGCATCTTCCAGCAACCCTCTGCTCCCAGGAAGGCTTTCAAAAAGAAATGCAGTTTGGTGTCTACAAACTGATGCTGGGATTCACAGCGTGCTGGTAACCCGCTGCCTAAGCTGCTGGCTCCTCACCCTTCCCTCCCTCCATCCCTTCCTCTGCCTGCAGCGCTTTGCTGTGTCTGTCTGGGAAAGGCAGAAAACAGACATGAAAAAGTTCAGGGCTATTGCCCAGGTAATTATATTTACTTTGGCATTGCAGCTCCTGGCTGTGCTAGGATAGAGTGTAAAATCAGGCTTCGGTAGGGTGGTCAGTGACTATCACTGCGTGAATTTATCGGCAACTATGAAGTGACACTTTGTGCTTTTACCTACCGTGTGTTTCAACCTTTTAAATTATTCTGAAAACAGGACACATTTTGCAGCCAAATACTAATGGGTTCATTCCTTCATCCCACCATTTTCCCGTCTCCTTGTGCAGGTTTGTAATTACAGATGTCAGGTTCCCGGTAATGGCAAATTTAAACTCCCTGATGTGAATCAGAGGAAGCTAAGATGATTTTGCAATGCATATTTATTAAGGATAGTGGTGGCTAAAGTCACTTTCACTCACAAGAGCTGTATTCTGGCATTTATCTTCTCAGAAGCTTTATCTTTAATGAAAAAAGAATTTAACCCCCTCACACACAAAGCAGCATAAACCCCATTGCTGTCAATATAGAAATACTCACCTGCTTCTAATGCAGAAGACACAACACAGAACCCGAGAGCGCCACATTAGTGTGTTATCAGATGCGAAACTGAAAACAAGAGCAGCAGTGATGAGTTGTATTTTTGGCTCCACTTAATTGAAGAAAGGAAACAATGCTAGGATGAACCAGCCTCCTAGAACGTGCCAGCCTCTCCACCCCCATAGCCACATCCCTATACCTCTGTTCTAGCATCTCTTCAGACTCACACATCTTCTGGAAATCCCAAGACCCTTGCCCGTGTGATTCTTCCATGGCATAACCAAACCCAGCAGCAAACTTTTGTCCTGTACAGTGTGTTGTCTGGTTAGCTTAACAAGGTCTGGACACCTCTCTTCAAAGTTTCTTATGCCCAAATCTCTGCCATGGTGCCTGCAATATGCTGAGTCCTTCTGCTCCCCAGACCCTAAAGCTTTGAAGGGCAGGTATTTGAAGAGACTCAAACAATAAAGACCTCTACCCCAGTCCTTAGACCAATGTCAGAGGGAAAAAGTAAGAATTTCTGACTAAATTCAGAAGAAGAAATGAACCTGCAGCTTTCAGCTTGTCCTCCCACCCTGACAATTCCTGCCCAGGAGCAATCATGGACAAGAATGCCCTATGAGCCACATTTCTTACGAAAATAGTGATAAAGATCATTTTCCTTCCCTAATGCTTTCCAGGTTGCATGCTGTACAGTCCGATTATGGTAAAGAGCTAAAATTTATACATTTGAAACACTGTATTCTATTTTCTTCTAATGGCATTTTTATCTGCCTTTTATTCAGCTTAATGAAAATGGAAATGAACTCGCTGGCTCACCCAGCAGTAGCCCTTTTCCAGCAGCAGAGCAGCTGGACAGGAGTGTCCCATTTCCACACTCCCATCAAGGGAAGCTATCTGCTTGCTTGTGAGCTGCATTTCGGATGTTTTCAGAGACAAGTTAATAATTCAGCGAAGGTTTCCTGACTCTTGCTAGTACTGCTCTGAAAAAGAAATCCCACTCTTTCAAATACAGACCTCGCGGCACTGACCAGCTTCTATGTGACAGCCCAGGGTGTTGGACCATGTGCTGGGACAAGGCACGACTGAGGAGTGAGGATCCACTCTTCCCTATCACCATTTGCCCCAAAAGTAGTGTTTTGCTGATAACAGCGAAGGGAAATGTAAGCCATGGAGGCATTAGGAGGCACAGAAGATTTCCCTGGCAAATGCCCCCAAGCATTTTGCCTGAACTATGCATTTACCCCTCTCCTCGCTCCTGGCCATGTTCGCAGGCTCCATTTCAGCCCCAGGAATCATTTATGAGAAATGAATATATATTTTTTTTTTAACTCTACATCCTCTGCAGTATTTTTACTAGGATAAGGGCATGACAACAGCAATTATGTACAAGACTGACAATAAATAGTCTCTCTCCGGTCACAGGAAGGATTTTGCAGAAAGGCAGCTTTAACCCCTGCAAAGGGACTGTGGTTTAGCATCCCTGGGATCCAACACTTTAGCGTTAACTGGCCTCAGTCTTCTAGGGGTTCGCCTCTGACCACTCTGTGTACAAACAGCTGCTGTCTCCTGTGTGCACATGAGATCCAAATGATGGTTTTAAACTGCTTTCCAGATGTTAGACCTAGTGAGGTCCCATTGCTCTAGTACGCATGGTACTGCTACTCTGCAACTGGGAAATATACTACAGGAAGTGTAAACATTTAATTACATCATCACTAAGGCAGGAAACGAAAAAAATCAGGATTTTAGAAATTAAGGCTTAAAAACTTGTATGAGCTGAAAAATACATTGAAAAACATTCTTTCTCTTTCGCTCAACTTTGCTTTTGGTGGGCCTGTCCCAAGCTTTTCCCAGGAGCAGGCAAACTCAAGTTTATATATCATTACAAGGAACTGTAGTTTTAAGAAGAAAAGGGTAAATATTGCTGGACTCACAGCAATATCAAAAAAGATTATGTTTTAAATACTTGATTTGGTAAATGGGCAAAGAGTAGTGGCCTTTTTTATACACATGTTCCGCAGTTTTAACAATTAAGTCTATTTTGATTATTTTAATTGTAAACTGCAGGGTTGATGTTTTCGGGGTAACTAAGAACAAATAGGAAGAGGCCCTCAGGTTTTGGGTATCTGCTTGAGAGCCTTTAATATCAGCTGGTTAATACTCTGAAAATCGGGCTCAAGTTAACATCTGAAAATGGGACCCTCCACCCCATCAGGTGTCTTAAAAATACTTGCCTGGGATTTTAATGAAAGATGAGAGAACGGTGCTGCAGGAGCCTGTTGCTCTGCAGCCGCCTTTGCTCCGCTCCCTGTTTGCCTCTTTAGCTTAGCTCTGAACACAGCCTTTCTTGTCAGCTTTGCTTTCCTACTCTCTGAAGTCAGCAGCTTCCCCTGCCTGCTCGGTGCCTTGAGGGTTGCCCACGGAGGGAAACCATCGCTGTCCTCGTCTGGAGTCAGTCCTTCGAATCCTGACAAACGAGTAGTAATGCTTCGCCAAGCCTGGTTTTTTGTTTCAGGTTCCTTTCAGTTTGTAAATCTGTTGGAGGATTTTCCGCTGTTTTATAGGATTTGTAAATCCATTGCAGGGGACAAATATGTAAACACACTTCTGGATTTACGAAGGAGTCAGATGTTCTGGTGAAATCCCATGATTAAAACAAGCAGCTTCTCGGTCCGGATTCTGATGTAAAGATTTACTGGCAGATTTTACAAGTCAGATGAAAAATGCAGAATAAGACCTCCAGCAATGTGGTTTTCTGCATCTAAACCACGGCCTAACCACAACAGACAGGATGATTGACTAAATAATCCTTTCTGGGCTTTTTTTTTCTCCTACAAATGATACTGCAACTTTGTATTTTTAGCCTGCTTATTAAAAAGCTGCTACAGCAAACAGCAAGCCTCGCATCTGCCCCATCCCCACTTTCAATGGCCAGGCACAGCCTTATGTGGCCTCCCCAGGCCCCCCGTTTGGCTCCGCACTGGGAGGGAGCCAGCTGTGCTGGGTTGTTAATTTGCACCCTTCCAAAGCAATCGCATTAACACGCTGGTCCCCAGCGGGTCGAGACGTCGTACTATTTACAGCATGTTACTCTCTAACAGTGGGAAAATGCACCCAGAGCCGGGCTTTGCAGCAGGGCTTGGCCAGACCATCGGGAACCACACTGGATCCGGGCTGCCAAGGGGAGCTTTACCCCAGTGCTCATCCGGCACCGAGGGATGCGGTGCAGTGGTGTGGGCTCTTCCCGGTGGCACCCGCGAGTGGCAGCGTGGGTCCGGTCGTGCACGTGCACAGCTCCGCGGAGAACGGGGCTGCGGTATGGGAGGGGATCCCGGGAGCTGCCAAAATGCAGCGAGTGAGTAATGCCCATGTGTTCTGGGGAATAAACTCCCTCCCTCCAGCTGGCTGCAGTCCCTGGGCAAACCAAAGCCCCAGCTGGACCTGCCCCGCTCTGACCGGGGCACTGGGCAGCCAAGGGAGAAGGTGGCGTGAACACAAGCAATAAGATTGATCTGTCAATCAAAAGCTGAGGGGGGGGGGGGGGATGCAGACAGCTTAAGGGTGAAATATAATCCTGGCCCTCCAGATTTTAATCACAGCTAGTGATTTTAGGACTTCTCCCCTTTTATATCCCCCCGGAGACATCTTATACTGCCTGCTTTCCTGAACAGCAGTTCATAATTCTGGCAAAGCTCTCTCCAAAATGGGTCACTTCAAATAATGAACATGGAGCTCTTTTCAGTGACTGTTATTACAGGACAAGGGCATTTATGTTTTCACACAGTAAGATATGAAGCGTACCAGAGTTTAGGTGTAAATGTTGCTTCACAGGTCTGCAGGCTGTAATGTGGAATTTTGTGGGGAAGAAAAAATAAGTATCTGAGATTGGCACTGCAGAGAGAGATATGTGAGAAAGAAAGGCATGCACCCCAAGAAGGAAGCATAGCGAGGGGGAAAAAGTCCCCAGAAGAGAATAAAGTACATTTGTGAAAGGCTAAAGACATTAAAATTGGGAATTTCTACTATGTTCTGCATCCGCTCAGCTCAGTGTGGCAGCAAGGCGCCCAGCATACTGTTTCAGTTCAGCCTTCATAAAATCTTAAAATAAAGGGAATGTTTCCATTTAGTTGTGGATCTACCCATTTGCCTGCTGTCAGCCATGCTCCATGTGTGATAAGGTTTTGGACACCTGGGATGGGAGCCGGGACCAGCCCCAGCCTCTGGGTAGCCAGGAGCAGAGAGCAGGGACCCCAGGCAGCCCTGGGCATCCGTGCAGCTGCAGGAATAACCTCACATTTGCTGGCTCAGAGGGACTGGACATGCATCAGCTGGCTGCTGGTCAGAGGGGAAACTGCTGTCCAAACTTGGGCAAGTGGAATGGCTCCATCTAAGACCGGTTTTCAAAGATGCATTATACTAATTGAGCTTAGACCCAGCAGCTGGAGAGTTGATGTGGTACCCACTTCTGAACGGGTGAATCCTCACGAGCACCTGAACGGAGGACAAAGCATCAGTCCCGCAGTCACTTTTACATTCAGAGGGAGGAAAGCAATCAATCAAGTGTGCCCTGTGAGCTCACCTTCAGCAAACGCTCCACCAGCTTGGTGAGCTCATGTTCTTAACTGCACCTTGGAGGCAACACAGCACTTCCCATGAAGCTGCCCAACCGTCAGCAGCACCATCCAGAAAGATATCTACTGGTGATCACCCCTAAGAAGCATAAAACTGGTGTAGAAAATGGGCTGTGAGGGGCAAAGTCGTGTCTCCAGCAGACACCAGCCCCACTTGCTTCTCCCTTTCCACCAGTGCCTGGGGCAGCAGCACAGACCTGGCCACGGACAACAGCTCTGGGGAGGTTCCCAAACGCTTTCTGGACATTAGGTTACAGAGCTTTTCTGCCACCCCATTTCATATAGTACAAACATGGCCCTTGAGAAGAAAAGCCTGTCAGCTGCACCAGATTTTTCCTGCCAAGTCTCCGCCAGCTTGCGTTAAGATCCAGGTTCAGAGATTGGGCAATGTGCTTAAGTTGCTGCTAAGATATAACGATTAGCTATTTCTATAGCTTAATGGCAGTTGTTTCCTATCAAGACTATAGGTAAAATTGATCTCATTCTGCATTAATGTGAAAGCTGTTATGTTAAGAAAGAAAATCAAGAGCTGTACTAAAAATAAAGAGGATGATGGACAGATGTACGGCTGTCACAATAGAAACAGAAACCCGCTGATCAGTTGTGGACCCTCCATGTCACTCAGAACAGAGCTATTACTGGCAATGGCAATTTGGCTCTTCCATGTTCCCATTTAGGAACTTTATTTTAAATCAAGCTGAGGAAAAATTAGAATTTCTGCAGAAGTGTTGACATTTTCCAGGAAATAAAGAGTTTTGAAAGCTGCCAGTTCAGAATTACATTTCAGTGTGCTGATAGAGTTAGCACAGTGGGGCTTGTTGAACCAAGCTGGGAAGTCCATTTCCCAGTGGCATGAAGTTCAGACTTTGCTGCCATTGAGCCCAGGCCCAGATTAAACACTTGATTATAAAATCAAGCATTTCTAATGCTTTCTTTTGCATGCTAATAACAGCTGCTCCTCAGAGCTTCCCAGAGATACTCCAGGGAAACCGCCTGGCTGAGTCTCACTAGTAACACGCGGTGTAGCACTGCAGCTGAACTAAGCAGGGCACTCTCGGGACCGAGACTATCCGCACGGGTGCTTATGTTGCAGCCTGGGTGTACATCCTCCCCATCCCTACAAAAGGCCCATTCTTCAGATCTCTTCATTGTACCACAGATTAAAAGCCAAACTTCTAAAAGCAAACTCCCAAACTGTTGTGCATGCAATTTTTGAGCGCTCAGCAATGAGATGTGCTGCTCATCTCATGGATGGGAGAGTGCCCGTGACATGCACAGAAAACAGTCAGGAGAATGCCAAACACTTTTGGAAAAAAAACATTCTGCAAGAGTTACTCCAGCTCGCAGCTTGCACAGTGTGGAGGAGCAAAGTCTTCCAGGCTCTCCAGGATCTGGAGAGAAGGATTTCTCCTTCCTTTAGCACAGAAACAACGTTTTGTTCTTTGTGCCCTTTTTATTTTAGAAACCCTGCTTGATAAATTACTAGAGGGCATCATTAACTGCAAAGATTTGTCAGTTTTCCCAAAGCAATCACAGTGTTAGTTAGACCGAAGGAGCAAATGGAAAACTGAAACGGAAGCCAAGCACAGCCCTATTAATCCTGTGTTATGGATCGACATTTGTCAACTCTATTGAAGTTTGTTGTACCAAATAGAGCCCAAGAGACCACTCAATTAGTTTATCTCTGAGCAATTAGGATCCTGCTCTTTCAGGTCAATCTGTTAGCACAGAGAAAAAAATTTGGATACAAGATTAACAGTAGAAAATCCACTGCCTTATGTTTTGGAGTCTTTTAGAGGAAAAAAACCAGACTTTCCCTTTCAAATGCTGGGTTTGAGGAAGTGAGAGTTCGTTGAAGTCGGCATCAGCAAGGGGCTCCCCAACATGGTCATGTTCCCCAATATGTCCCCCTCTCCATCTGTTACCCAAGCACCACTGTGTTTGCCAGATGATTGCGGAAGGATCAATCTATTCTTATAGCCAAAAACCCCGCAGCTATGGTTGTAAGCTGGTACACTGAGAGATGTCCATTAAAGAAGGATTGAAGGACTGGTGACAGCTGTATCACATAAGTAAAGCACTGTTAAGGTTTAGGCTAGGAAGACCATGACCCACTTTTAGGTCTTTCTTGGCAATGTGAGAGTTATGGATATTCAGTAGAAGAAAGGGGAATTTTTTGTTGCATGTACATTTTTCTGTAGCTCATAATTCATCTGCAGAAGGCACATACATCAGGTATCAGTAGATGCACAAGTTTGGAAGAGTTTTTAAAAGGATACAGAAAGCCATAGGATGGGAAAATAACTGAGTTATAAATTTCCCATACTCAGGGACACTTAGATTTAACTTGAAACTTGCAGCTTCTCCTTCTGACCTTAAAAAAGGCATGTGTGTCTGGAAGTGTGTCCTTTTAAGCAAGCATATCTGTTGGCATAATAAAAAATACCGTCTCTCCCTGAAAGCCTTCCTTTCACATCCTCATGACCAGAATAATATTAACACTTGGGAATGGAAACTGAAGCCGAGTCTGCATCGTGCCCCACAGAGACATCACCTCCTTCAAGCACTTTTCCTGACCTGGGTCTTATCTAGCCAATTTGAGCCCAGGTAGAAGGCCCGCTGTGGTACCATGGACTTCAGCCACAAATTATCAGCTCTTGGGATGATGTATTGAGCCTACACTGAAATCTACATCATCACAACTTGACTGCTATCAATATTTAAGGAGGATTGGTATAAGCCAGGTTACGCAGAGCTATGGGAACTGCAATCAGACGTCTTGATTGCCTATACAGAAAGACCCACCCCTAAATTTGCGGTGTGGTTTGGTTATTCCATGACTGCCCATCAAGGGATTCTCTTTTCCTGTGAAGCAGATGGTATGGGAGAATGGAAATGGCAAACACTTGTATCTGCGGCTGCTTGCTAGATAATTAAAAAGTTGTTCTACAAAAAAGGCAGTGAATGAGGGATGGGAAATGGAATTACCAAATTATTACCTTCAGGTTCAGGACCCTGACTGAGCAGCTGAAGATTAGATTTTTTAAGAGGTTTGCAAAAAAAGCCCCAAACAAAAAAAAAATCCTATGATAAATTGCTTCCAATGAATGATTCCACCAATTCGTACAGCTTTTCTTCACTGTTATAGAAGATTGAAATTATATATTGGGATTAATTTATCCAGTGAGTCATGTTTGGTGACTTAAATCTCTAGCTTCCCCCCTTCTCCTATCATTTCAGCAAACAATTCTTTTTTTTCATTCATCAGTCATTCCTGATTTCTGAAATTTCATCCCTCACTCTTAGCTATTGAATGAACAGACTGAATGAATGCATTTTCTCCTCTGGTCTGTTGACTCACTGCTCTTTTTTTATAATGGCAGGCTGACCTTCCGGGCTGCATAGTACTACTGCCTTATTCCTTGATCTAATGACTGGGATGTTTTAAAGAGGAGAAAAACAAGTACAGTTAAAATTGGTATGTCCATCTAGATCATTTAGACCTATCTACAGCTAATGATGCACACGCTGTGTGCCTTCTATTATATGTCCAGATATTTCATCAGAATAACACTCAAGAATCTCACTGGTGTTTGATGCTTTCATCTATTAATGCCACTCAGATGGAGAGAATGGCTATACTATTTTTTATTTTCAACTTTACAG
>NW_008824286.1:839947-848316 GCF_000699105.1 Pygoscelis adeliae | reverse complement strand
AGGGCTGTGGCAAAATCAAGTGTCATAGACAGGTTTTTTGAACACTAATTAGGCCCACTGTCCTGCTCCCTTTGCCTGGGAACAGCTGAAGGACGTTCATGCCTGACCCCACACACAGCTTTGCACAAAAGCAGCACAGGTATTTGTGTAAGGAAGGGCTGAGATCAGCACAGGAATGCAAAGAAAACTCTGCTTATGTTCAGAAAGGAGGGCTGGGAGTCCTTTCAGCTGGTCTCAAACTACCGTCTCCCCATGCCTAGCATCCTCCAAAGTGCTTTCCCACAGCACCAGGAGGGCTGCACTGGCTGGCTACGCAAACATATGGAGATATTTGTTGTCTCAGGGAAGCATAAGAAAGCCAGGCACTGCTCCTTTTGGTTGAGACACCTGCCTGTAGGCTCTGTCTAAACTGGAAACACTTCCCTGCTATTGGGAACCTGCTCTAGTCTGCTGGTAACGTGCATACACTGACGTGAGGCACTCTTCGTACCACTGCAATAAGCCCATCTCCAAAATTATCACAAAGAATATATATATGTTATTGATACAGAAGTCTCTCTCTGGTGTGGGTGTGGGTGTCTTCCACCAATGTGGAGAGCCCCTGTTTCCAAAACACTTCAGTTGGGGACTCTTCCTTTCCTCCCTGAAACACTGTGGTTTTTAGCATCGGGGGGGAACTGTGTTCATCCATTCCTGAAGCATACTTCCCAACCCTGTTATGAAAAGCACTGTAAGAGCACAGCTCTGTCGCAATATGAGAGGTTAGTGTAAAGCCCCAGATACTGGATTCCTGGGATTAGTCAATTATACTAGCCTTAATGTTTAATGAAGAGTAACTAGATGGCCGCCTTATTGCAGAGATAAGTTGAAAAATGCAATTTGTGTGTATTGAAAAGGTCTAGAAAGCTGGAGGCAAATAAATAGATTATTTTTATTTTAAACCTCATGTTTTTTTTAAAGCTATCTTCTTTTAAAGCTATGCCTGTGTACGCCAATACCATGAACACAAAGGACTAGTGGTCTGGTTCATCACTGCATCACTCCAGGGTTGTGCTGGGATAACTCTGCTGAAGTCCACAGACCTGCACAGGGATAAATGTGGCATTTCTGACTGCCCAGTAAAACCTGTTTCTTCTTATTCTCAGGCTTGGTGTGCTTTGCCCAGCCTCTGAGAAGCCCTGGCAATGCTCCTATGTGGACTCTCAAATATCCCATAAAATAACCTCTTCCAAAGAAGTATCCCTCTAGACTACTATCTGGGTCTTACTTTATGCAATTTCAGATAGTCAGAGAGCTTTACACGCTACATTGCTCTCAGAAATATAATTCTCCTAAAACACAGCTTTAAGCAGCACATATTTCAGTGTCTAGAATTATCCTAACCACTGCTCATCTAAATTATTATATTAACTGGAAAGGGGGAGCACACACAATTTAACAGGGGAGAAAGAGCAACAAATCTAAGAAGAAAAACTGGTATTTTACAGAGAGAAGAAAGCCGGGAATCTAGTGACTATAAAAGCTTTGCTGGAATTAAAGAACCTTTTACTGTGGGAATTTAAAAGCTTTTTCTTTTCAGGGTACACAATAAGGAAGGCGATACAGGGATCTGCTAGGGGCAAATGTATTGGCAGGTGCCTAGACACCAGGGCAGTCGGTAAAAACTGGCAGTGATGAAAGGAGGTGTTGGTATTCCTCAAAACTATGCTGTACATCACCAAAGTGATTACTGGCTCCATCCTGCCTGGGGAAAAGGCATCCCTACCAAAAGGAGAACTATCTGCTGGACCAGAGACTTCTCTTTCCCCATCTACACCAGGCTGGGCACAATTAATAATTTTGACCTGAGTACACTCTTACCCTCTGAGGCTGCTCTTTAGCAGAAATCAAAGCTGCCAACACAACTCTGTCACCAGCGGTGCTAATGTAAGAGAAGCCTCACTTAAACCTCCCCAGTCAGGGGACAGAAATTATATTAAAAATGTTTATCTGCAAAGAGTTAATGATTTCTGTGGTTGCTAATTCAGCAGGGGAGCGTTTTTCTGTGATCAAAACAAAGCAAAAGGGAATCAGAAGACCTGGGTCTGGCTCTCTCCTTAGCTCATTCTCTTGCACTGGAGAATGGTATTTAACCATCTAAGGACTTTTCTTTCTCATCTGGAAACAGAAATAGATGTGCGCTTAGTTGTGCATATACACACAAATGAAAGTGAGTGTGTGTGTGCGCACATGTCTGTCTGTATATCGTGCTTATAAGCATATTTTACAGAGTGTTGTGAGTCAAATAATGAACACTTTTAAAGTGCTTTCAGATCTTTTGTTGACAGCAGCTGAAGCAATGCAAAGCATTATTAGCCATTTCAGAGCTCCTTTTGCAGTGCATGCAAGGAATTGTTAAATAAACTGGGTGAAATAGTAACACATTGTGTTTTACATTTCTTTGGGAGTGAGAAAACTTTATTTGCTTGATGGTTTTGCTTTGAATATAAAAAAGACTAGTAAAGAAAATGTTTTCTTATTACTGTAGAGCATATTGGCTGAGATCTTAGCGGCAGTGGAAGGTATATTTATCATGTAACAGCAGTAGGAATAGCTAATACGTACATAAACCTCCTTTAGACCCAAAGTAAACTTGAGAAAAGGGACTCTGTGTCCCTGCAAAGACTATAAGAAGACAATACTAACTCATAAAGTTATTCAACCTACGCAATGCCTATGTGCATGTATTGGTTTCTTATTGTATTGATTATATTGCAGTGATAAAATATAAATTCGGTATACTCAGCAACGACAGTTTTACTGTCTTATTGTGCTGATCATTACAGAAAGCATAAATTGGGTCATAATTCTGAAGAGTCATCAGAAAACCATGTGCAACTCAAAGTTATTCATTTGAAATAGTGCTTATGAGATATTCAGGAGACGATCAATATATGTGTGTTTATATTGGTGCATGTAGAGGGCTCTGATATACACACAGACACACACACACTCAGATTCTCTCCTTTGCACACCTGTACAGTCGTGTTCCACACAGACCGATGGCCAAGTCGTACATCTGATTTTCCCTGCTCCCACGAGTGGCTGTTTATCCAGGCAGATGGTGCAAGAGAAGCTCTGTAGATTTATGATTTGTTTCTTTCTGTCCCTTGCTCCTCCATCTCCCCCTGCCCTTGTGTGTGTGCAAGGTGTGTGCATGCTGTGCCCACCCACAGAGGCTGCGCTTGACGGAGAAATGTTGATAAGCAAACCAAGGGTAGGAGCATAATGCTGTTTACAGTGGCAGATAATCACAATAATAAATATTTTATTCCCCTCACTTTTGATGTAATATCAGAATTTGATAAAAATGTGACTCATGAGCTAAAGAGACTGTGGAGAACACAGGACCAAAGCATGTCAAAGAGTGCTGTCAGCTTACGTTTTGTCTTCTGTGCACCAACAGCTACATCCAGAAATGACTCCTAGGCATGCGCCCCTGGAGTCCCCCTGGATCCCACGTAAGCAATCCATGCTGGAAACAGAAAGCCATCCTGATATGATCAAGGCTGAGCAGATACAACCCTCTCATTCTCAGGAGGAGCCCTGTAGACTGCATTTTGGCCAGCTTTTCTTAAGTGCTAAGCAAACACCAACCCATGTCCTCAATGGGGCTGGTTTTGCAGGGGACACAGGTGTTCTTGTGAAAAACTGGCTGTGCTTTTTGAGGGTCTGGTCCCAGCTCTGGTCCTAGCCAGCCCAAGGCTCTTCTTTGTGGCTCTTGCTGTCTGACCAGCTGATATGCTCTGCCATAAGGACAAGCTACAAACATGCCGCAACTGGGCCCAGCCTGTTTTATTATTCCAGAAATCCGTGTTGGTTTTGAGAGCACAACAGCCCTAAGAACATATTCCAGTCCTCGTTGTAGACTTGTCATCAGATTTGAACACTGAAACTTCAACACCAGCTCACAGACCTTGCTTGTAAGAGCCAGAGGAGCAGTGGCTGTCGCTGGTGTCAGCAGCAGGCTGCCATCTCCTAGCAGTTGTCCACGGGGCAATGCTGAGCAGGCTGTTGGTATTCAATAACCCTTGTGAAGTTTGATTACAATGACTAATTTGGCCACTTTAAGCCTCAGAATGAATTTAATGATCTCCAACTGCAAATACTATAAATCTGGTAAAGTTAAAACTACCAAAAGATCAGATAAGGGCTTCTCAATTTTAAACGGAATACGTAGTCTTCTCTCTTCCATTGTATTTTATCAATTAACCTTCAGCAAGCACAAAGGTTTCCCTAGATCTGATGCTCCTGCTGGCATCTGGAGAAAAAGATACAAATTGTACAGATTTTTTTTTTAAGGAGAATACTTTTAATAACCAAAATGTTTCTGCACTTGGAATAATGAGAATGACTTTTCCTTTCAAATGCTAAATTATTTCAAGCTGAGCTGTTGGAAACCATTAATAATTCAAGGAACTCTGCTTTGGGTAAGAACAACATCTGTTGGAAGGTGTTAAAGCACAGGAATAACCTGACTTTCAAAGTTATTTTACCATTTTTTTATTCTCTTTGTGAGAAAAAAGGATGCATAGGTAAATTATAGGAAGAAGCTGTTAATATGCCATTTGCAAAACAAGGAGGGACGAATGACTGCAGTCCCAGGGGTACTAACTCTGGTCTACTTTGCTCTCCTTCCCCAGAACATCAGCTGCTTAGAGCTGTGGCTTTCAATCTCTTCTGACCTGCAGACCCCTAAACATTGCCAGGGCAAGTTCAGACCCCACATGGCTATTTTAATCAGCCTATTGACGATAGGCAGGCATTTCCCAGTTCCTTTTCCCTGCCTCTTTAGAAGTTGTTCATGGGTCATCAGCAGACCATAGTAATGAAGTTCCCCAGTTCTTTTAGTCAGTGAAGAATGAAAGAGAGGAAAAGCATGCACCTCTGGAGGGGAACTCATCTCTCAAGTGTGGGATCCCATGGATCGCACTTCAGATGTGCCATCCTTTCTCTCTCTCCACTGATACTAGGGAGAAGTCAGATGACTGAAGGAGACCCAAACTCTAATTTTGGAGGGGTAAAGCTGAGTAACATTTTGTCCTCCTTCCAGAAATGAGTTAAATAAACCAATGCACTTAAAAGATTAGCAAAATTTAGAAGACAGATTCACATGCAGTGGGATATTTTAAGATCTCCACATGTTTAGAGATGGGAATTTGAATCAGCTTATTGACAAAGCTGCTTTTCCAATATTCAGCCCACATACGGGTTTAGAATTACGTCTCTCTGCAAAGTTCAGCTGTGGAATTATGCATGGTGCTTACGTCAAACCAGAAACCTCTTCATCCTCCTGCAAAACTCAGCTGGCAACCCAGCTGACATAAGAGCAGTCCTATTAACTATACTCCCGCATCATTTTCACATGGCTTACACAGAGGTGTTGCAACCTAGGTATCACAGTCTTCCACAACAGTGTTGCGATGCTAAATCCATCCTTACTCCCTCAGCAAATATTCCTTCCAACTTTCATGACTTTCTATACAATTTCTTTCTTGAATTTTCAGTTCTTGGAAAAAGTGCATTTCAGAGGGGTGGGTTTGTTTTTTCACAATTATAAAAGTGAATTAAGAGAATCCAGAATAAAAGAGAAAGTTTTCATTAGACAATCTGTCACCAAGCAGCTGGGAAGACATCCCTTATCTATGGTCCTGCCTAGCACCCTAGAGAAGCTATCCTCCATTGGCCTGTACAGACACAATCTTGTTTTAAAACATTAATAACTGCACTGACTTTATAGGTGTCATTGGTATCATGCAAGCAAGGCAAATAACGTCAGATAGAAATGGGAAATTCTGATCTTTCACATGTGTATCAATGAATCTGCAGAAAATGAACACGTAAATGTTGAGCAACTGGTTATTCCACATCAAGTCTGAGACCAATATTAATCAAAGCCCCCATTTCCAAAGAATTTGGTCCAT
Source organism: Pygoscelis adeliae (assembly GCF_000699105.1). Classification (NCBI taxonomy): domain Eukaryota; kingdom Metazoa; phylum Chordata; class Aves; order Sphenisciformes; family Spheniscidae; genus Pygoscelis; species Pygoscelis adeliae. The sequence goes on along the minus strand of NW_008824286.1, from coordinate 842,353 downwards.
TCCCAGGAAAATCCATCACAAATCTCTGAAAATCATAGCTGTTTTACTGGAAACAAATGGGCCAGCTTTGTATACCATGTGGATTTGAATCCCTCCCTCCCAGTCTCAGTGTCAAAAATGGTGGTGTTTGTCAAGGCAAAGTGAATTTAAAGGCTAAGCAAAGTCCAAGGCGTTCAGCAGCCTCCAAATTTGGGGATGGAGTTTGATTTGACGGTTTTGGATCTGACCACAGAATAAAGGCTTGCACTATTTCTTATGATTTGACAGCAACATTTTTACACAGCTCCTGTTATTCATTGAACCTTATTAATTTAAGCTTAAGTTTTAAGAAGCAGCTGAAAGGAGAGTTGTTACAGAGGTCATTCCTATGTTAAACTTGCCAATGAAAAGGCCTCCTGTCACATGAGATCTGAGGGACTTATTAAAGAACACTGAGCGAGCAGAGCATGGCAGCCATCAGATACTCCATGCTGGGCTTTTTCTTTTTCTATTTCTGTGCAATCCTCAATTGTGATAAATATTGATAATATTGTGAACAGATCTTGTATGCGTTGTGAATAGATCTAATGTGTTTTATAATAATTCATTCAGATGCTGTTGGAGCTGCTAATTAAGAAGGTTGTTCACTGCTTGTGACACCTGGAGGGAGAAGACTTGGCTGTTTTGTCACGGGGATGACTGGGGATACTTGTCAGCTTTTATGTGTTTGCCACCTACTCAAGAAGAAACCAAGAAAAGTACCTCAGAAAAAAATATTGTTGGAAATAAATTAAGGTTTAGAGCACCTCAAAATGTGGAATTCCTGGTGAATGAGAGGTTGTAAAAACATAACCTTTAAAAGAAACAATAGATGACTTATTCCTTACTATGGGGAGGTGGAGGGGAGTGAAGGAAGAGGCTTTCCTTCCAGCATGACTACATTGATATATGAAGTCATGGCATAGACTTGGGAGATCAGTTTGGAAAAGGCTGAGGTGTGCACCCTGCTTGTGGTATAACACACTTACAGCAGCTGTGGGCCATCATGGGACCAGGGAGAGAAATCCCCTGCAGTGACACTGAAGCAACATAAAGGTCTTCCCGAGGAGAGCCCAGGCTGGTATTCTGTAGAGGTGGTCAAAGGACGGAAAAGACCCCTGCTCCTTGGTCCTGCCCACCATAAATGTGGAAGTGCAGAGAGGACTTAAAGTGCTGAATGATTAATTCTACCCCTTGTGCTTCTGCAGAAACCCAGCCTGGTGCATGGAGCCAGTCTGCAGACTGCGCAGTCAGAGCAATCCCTGAGAGCCAAAGGCCATGGCAGAGTTCCATTTCTGTAAATTTAGGAGCACTGCAGTGCAAGTCCCACCCATGCATGGAGAAGGGGAAGCCCTACATCTAAGCCACTGAGCGCTGTGCCCACCAAGCCAATGCTAATTCTGAACAGCCCAGCAGGTTTTGGTTCCTGATGACCTACACGTCAGCAAGAGGCTTTTGGAAACTGGCCTTCTACAGCAGAAACCCGGAAGGATGAAGCATTGGCTTTTGTTTAACAAAACATATTTGTGCAACAAAACATTTTAAGAGCAGATATTTCCTGTGTTCTCCCTCCTATTTTACTGTGTCTAGACTTCATCTTCCCATTTAATTATCTCCTCTATTTAATGCTTGTTCTAAACCCGCAAGTTTTATGTTGGACTTAAGAATCAGCTTGTTTATCATGCACTGCACTTCCTTACTTATTTTCCTTCTCTTTCTCTCTCCTTTTGTAGGACTCTGGAACAATAGCTAAGCCAAGAAGAAAGTTATACAATAAAACCAGTACGGCCTAGAGGATGAACATTGATTTTCCTGACACAATTTGGAGCTCATTAGCATTTTCTGTTGCAGTGTTATATCACCCTTTCTATCATATGAGCTGACTTGGACCATATTTTAAGAGGTTCTGTCCCGAGAGCATGTGTACTGTGAGGTGATTTCCAAAGCAAAATTCCCAAGGAAAACTCATCAGTGGTTGTTATGACTGACGGACATTAAAGGCACACTGATGAGCTGCATTCAGGATCAGCCCTGCTTGCTGCTCTGCAGATGAGATGGAAGTTGCTGAGAGCCGTGTCTTCTCCCCGTGTGCGTACAATATCCGCACCAAGGTGTCCTGGTCCAAGTCCCAGTCTCCACCACCAGCAGTAATCCTGGCAGAGACAGCCCTTGGCCGTGGGCCTGTGTCTTTCCACCACCTTCATAACAGCCAGAGTCTCCCGTCGTGCTGCAAGCCCGCGTGTCGGGTCGGGTGTGCAGACGTGAGAGCATGGGTTTAACACTGAGCACTGTGACAGAAGGAGATCTCAGCGAGAGCATGACACAGCCAGGTAGTGCTTCTGGGGCTGTCAGTTACCAGGGCTTGTGTCCCCTTGTGTTTTCCATGGC
>NW_008824286.1:834498-839884 GCF_000699105.1 Pygoscelis adeliae | reverse complement strand
GCATTCGGAAGTAGCAGGCAAGCCGATTTTACCTGCAGCGCTGAAGTCGTGTTTTAATTTTCAGGATTCAGTGGCTGAGAAAGAGGGGAACTATCTCCTTTCATTATCCTGGCTTAGACATAGCAAGAAGATAAAGATTAATGCCATTAAAACATAACCAATTGGTGCTTAAATGTAACCTGACAGATTTACTCTGAGCACATTCTAAACTATGGAGGTTTAACAGTGATAATAAACCATTAAGAGAGACATTGCAGCTTGAAGTAACAGCAGAGAAACAGTTGTGTGTGGTGGGAACAGAAATGAATCCCATTCGGTTTTCAGCCTGTATGGAAATGGCCTACATGCTTAATGTGAGAAGCAGCCATTTATTCCCTGGGCTAGTTCTTATAACTACTCCAACTGCTGAGCAATTTAAAACCTATGCATTTTTATAAGTGTCCATTTTTTACATTTGATGAAAATAACCCTTTGGCATTGGTTAAATTATAAACAGAAAAAACAGGGGTGATGCATTGCCAGCATACCAATAGAACAGCTGTAAGGCACCAGCAACACTCAACTTTGTAATACGTATCGGTTTACCTTATGAGTTAGAATGATCATGAATACACCCACGTAAAGGTGATTTCATGAGAAAAGTTTCAAACCAGCAGTTCTGGAGTAGTACAGCCCTGTGGTAAAACCTGGCAAGCCTGCGAGGCACGGTGATGTGGAGTGGGGTCTACACGAGGGAAGGTGGGGGACTTGCAGGAACAGGAGGGCACATCACTGAGTTAAGCTGCGTGCATAGGCTGTGCTGGGTACGGACAGAAGCTGTTGGTTTCTTACTGCTGATATTGGCTCAGTGTAACTGCACTGATTATGTGTGATCGTGATGCCTTTTTTCCCTGTCTGCTTAGTGCAATCAAAAGAAACACCTTAATAAGAAAAGCACATGCTGCTACAATTTACATATTGTGGTTGGTTACGATGCAGATTTGATCACCTCTTCCTTGCCTCCTAATCCACCTCCCAGTAATTTGTTCCAGTGCTCAAAACCCTTCATGAGTCTGCTGCTAAAAGCTCAGCTCTCCTACCATCTCATGCTTGCATAGGCTTTAGATTGCACTGCTGTGCACATACGGATGTGTATGCACTTGCATATGCTATGCAACCTCAATTCACCCCCTTGTATGCATGCATCATGATACAGCGTATGCCACACAGTCGCCCAGAGAATTAACTGCAGCTCATTCAGGCATTGGCAAGTTGCAGAGCAAGATGCCAGCAGTCATGTCGCTGCATCAGCCTGGGCTGCTTTGGGGGCTCTGAAAGTACATGGGACCATCTGCAGACACCTGGGCTCCTCACCCAGACCCCCAGTGCAGGTGCCAGAGCTGGGGGGCTTAAAGACAGCACAGTCACATCTTTGGCTGGCATGCGAAACGCACTTTGTTTATCAGATTGAATACTCTTTTCCACCATTTTTGAAGATATTGTGTGCGTGTGAAGAATTGTATGCCTGTGAGAGGCAACATATGCATGCTTGAAGCTGAAAAGTCAGCTCAACTTTCACTGTTGAGTAGTAGGTGGACAGATGTTTTCCATGGAGGTACACACAGTAAAGGCAGAATTTAACCCAATTTTATGAGCCAAAAAATGACAAGAGAAAATTCAGGTACTTCAAAAAATTTCAGCATGTAACACTGAGAAAGCAAGATAAGTATCTTTGAATAAACCCTCTCTTGAAGTCATTTTTGCACTTACCGTAGGTGGTGAGCAGCCCTGGAACATATTAAAACTCACATTTCTTAGACACACATTACAGTGAATATGACCTTCAACCTCGAATTTTAATTTTTGATAACTTCCAAAAAGGTGGACTCAGAATGACTCAATAAATTGACAGAGTATGTGGTTTAAGAATTGACAAATATATAGCAAAATAACGATTTTTCATCTTTTAAGGCTTTTCCATAAATGTGCTAAATTATGAACAAGCCATCAGCGCTAACTCTGCGTGGCCTAATCCTGGGGCACTCGATCATTTGCCCCCAGGGCAATCCTGCTGCCCTTCTCAGGGGTCTTCTGCCATCCCAGGGACCCCTCAGATGCAGGAGGGGGATGGGCTGTGACTACAAGGACTGCTTTGGTTATGGCGACAGCCCACTTCCAGCTAGCCAGCTAGCTAGTCCCATTTGGGTGGCCGACTTTTGCTGGGGTCACCTGGGGCCAGGGGCAAAAGCTATGGGGCAGCCTGGGTTTCCCTGCCTGCTGCAAAGCCATCAGCCAGAGCAGTGAGCAAACGCTTTCCCAAGGGTGAGAGGGGGAGTAAGGAGATGTTCCTGTGCCAGGCATGTTCCTCCATTTGCTTGTGGTGACACAAGAAGTTAACGTGTCTCACTGTGCTCACAGGGGGACATTCCCGTTGTTCTTTGGATCAGCCCGAGCAGAGATGTGACAGCAGGAGCTCATCAGTGTTTTGTGGTTTCTGCTCCACCTCCGGAATGAGATGCTGCTGCTCCACAGCCTTGTCCAAGAGCAAACAGCAGCTCCTGTTCCTGGAGATGCACTGCCAGGCTGTATGATAAGCTGGAGTCGATCATGAGCCTCCAAGGACGTGTTTGCTTTAATTTAGGTTCTGTGTGTGCTCTTCTCCATTATTTGTTAGCACCCAAAGAGTTGTTACTTTCATTACTCTGATTCATAAATGTAAAATAATGTCAGGCCACTGCTGGCATCAACCTGACTGACAAAGATTTTTTTAAATTTACTAACCTCTTGGCATTTTGGCCAGTTAAGCTAGTTGAAGTTTACTCTCTATCCACGTTGTGTGCACAGACCACTCCTCCTCGCCCCCTCCACCCCAGCGTGGTAGACGAGCCTGGATCCCTGCCCTAGACCTGTGTCTGGCAGCTATCTTTTTTTCTCTTAATATTCTCTCCTCTCTCATTTCCCTCCTGACTGAGCCTTTTTGTTTCTCCTGCATTTCATGTAAGTAGGCTAAGAGGTGCAGGGAAGGAGAAGGGGCTCCAGTCAACGGGAACCTGATGCAAGAGACCTGTCTCGATTTCCCAGATAGGGCTCCTGCACAGCTGGGCATGAACCCGCACGGCACAGCCAGTGACACTGCCCTGCCCGAAGCTGTTGTCCCCAATGAGCCTGAGCCTCTCATCGCCGTCCCTCTGCCAGGAATCACTGCACAGTCCCTCTCCAGCACCATCGGGTAGTAGCACCCTCTCAGCTGCTTGCATGGTCATCCCCTCCCTTGTTTTAGTCCATCGCAAGGTGGACTTGCAAAAAAACACTGCTGCTAAAGCTGTACCCACAGCCACATGGGTCTAGACTGGTTCTCTGATGTTTTTTCCTTGCTCCCATAGTTAAAGTTGCTCCTTCAAGATCTTCTTAGCATGTGGGTGCACTTTTCCAGAGAGACACTTAATGAGGCAGAACAGAAACACCCGACACCTCAGGATGCTGAAACCTTCTCATAAGCCTTTGCCTAGACTGTCTTTACACCTTGGTTTTCTCTCTGCTACCAACCACCGAGCAGCATCCCTCAAGCAGCTTCCACTTGTCCATCCTCTCTTCTGCCTTTCCTTTTGTTTTCCCATCTATTTTTCATCCTTTTTATACTTTACCTCTCCTACTGCCGGTGTGTCCCTTCAGAGCCATGACTGTGTCTTGCTATGGGTGCTTGCAGGTGCCAGCACTGTAGAGTCTGGTATAAATCAAGATTCATAAAAATAACAACATTAACTGAAACGGATAATAATTATAATTATGCATTCTAATACCAAGTACAAATATGGCTGTGTTTCTGCGAAAGTCAAGGCCTCGGCTGCAGTAACAGAGGTAGCCAAATTCACAGCTGTTATAACTCTGCTGAAGACAAGGGTGGTTTCCCCTTTGGTTCATTTGGCCCCACGCATCTGGCTTCCCTAAGGAATTACTGTAACCAGTTAGAAAGGACACAAAAAGAGCAAAAGCTGGAGAAAAAAAGAGGTTTTAAACCTGGGTCTGAAAGGTAGGGGAAGGAAGCAAGTTCTGCGAGATTTTAGCCATTAGAAATTAATTTCTTATTTGTCCTGTGAAACCTGGGGGAAACCTTTGCAGATGCAAGGGAAAGAAGCAGGAACGAAAAGCAGCTTAATGCGAGGGATGACTGACTGCATTTTAAAATTCCTTTGCTTTCTTTGCGTGTTGTGCCAGCCTTAAGGCTGTGCAGAGGATGGGAGACCAAATTCACAGGGGATTTCAACATCCTCAAACTTGGCTTCATTCCGAATCAGAGCTGAACAAGAAGTCTTTGAAATTATCCGCTGTGACAAGGGCACATCCTTGTTTGTTCACATTTTGCTCTGAAAGCGCTGTGCTTTTTTGCTAGGAAGGGTGCAAGATTGCCCGTGTGCCTTGCCCCGGCTGCTGAATGCCGGGCCAGGGGCACCTCGCTGGGAGAAGGGTGCAAAGGACAGGGCTAGAGGGGCAGGGAGAGAAAGAGGTGGGGCGAGCCTGGAGGGCGCAACACCAAGGACTCTTGCAAAGAGCAGGAGGCTTGCCTGGTTCAGGGAGCAGACATGCATCCCAGGTGTGACGTTCCTGTAGGATTGCTACAACCCAGAAAGCACTGAAAGCTGCTGGTATGGGTGAAACCTTCACCCTAAGGGCACACTGCTTGGGGAAGGAGAAGGAAGATTAGCTGTTGGCTTTTAAAATCTGAAGAGCGCCTTCCTTGAATATCTATTTTAAGCTGCAAAATGCATGCATTTCACATTGAAATGAGACATTTTGACACTACTGCAGTTGGAATGTGTTCCCCTGAATTAAGGCAAGCACGAAAGGCTCTGGAAGAAGCATGGGGACTGCGTAGCTGTGCAGAGCCTGCAAACAGGGCTCTGCCAGGTCTGCACTAGGGAGGTCTTTATACCGGGTCCTGGAGTCCCAGAGGAGGTAAACGGGGTTGTGGCTTGTCCTGGGTTTTAGACAGTACTCACAACTTTTTTGCGTGGGCTCAGATATGAGTTTAGCTCACAAATACAACAGGGTCCCCGATGCTCACATCTGTTTCCTTTGTATTGCCTGCAGGGACAACTGAGGACACTCCCAACTGCTCACAAGCACTTTTCTCTGCAGGACGTAGGTGAAGGGTTTCATTATTCAGGCTGGTTACAGCGCAAACAGCCCAGGATTTGCTTTGAGGAACGGACAGCAATGGGCAGTTGAAAACATTGACCTTTCATGGAATCATAGAATCATAGAATTGTTTAGGTTAGAAAAGACCTTTAAGATCAAGTCCAACCATTAACCTAACACTGCCAAGTCCACCGCTAAACCATGTCCCTAAGTGCCACATCTACACATCTTCTAAATACCTCCAGGGATGGTGACTCAACCGCTTCCCTGG
>NW_008824286.1:833948-834340 GCF_000699105.1 Pygoscelis adeliae | reverse complement strand
CAGCCTCCTTTCAGGTGGTTGTAGAGAGCGATGAGGTCTCCCCTCAGCCTCCTTTTCTCCAGGCTAAACAACCCCAGTGCCCTCAGCCGCTCCTCAGAAGACTTGTTCTCCAGACCCCTCACCAGCCTCGTTGCCCTTCTCTGGACACACTCCAGCACCTCAACGTCCTTCTTGTAGTGAGGGGCCCAAAACTGAACACAGTATTCGAGGTGCGGCCTCACTTTGCTGAGTACAGGGGCACGATCACTTCCCTGCTCCTGCTGGCCACACTATTTCTGATACCGGCCAGGATGCCGTTGGCCTTCTTGGCCGCCTGGGCACACTGTCGGCTCATGTTCAGCCGGCTGTCGACCAACACCCCCAGGTCCTTTTCCGCCAGGCAGCTTTCCAGC
>NW_008824286.1:826177-832335 GCF_000699105.1 Pygoscelis adeliae | reverse complement strand
GCCAGGCAAAGAGAGGATAGCGAATCCTCCATATCATGCGTCCTGTCTGCCCGTCGGGCCTGTCCCAGGGAAGGTAGGGTGCGATTCCAGTAGTCTCTCTCTCTCTTGCACTCCCTGATACTCCTCAACCTCCTCACCCCCTCCCGGAGCTCTGTCACCAAGCGGAGGAGCTCCTCTCCCCGGGCGCACCTCCCAGAGGTGTGCTCACTGCTGCAGCAGGGCACAGCCCGCAGCCCGGCGCCGGGCTGGCAGCGTGTTCCCGCCGGAGCTCTGTCCGGGCAGCTGCGTCAGTCGTGGTGGGTGCAGAGCTTCGAGAGGCCATGGCTTTCTGCCGGGTGGACACCATTGCTCCCTGGTCGAGCCGGCAGAAGCTTCAGCGCCCTTCCTGCATGCCCTCCCGTGCGAACTGCCACACCACGCCCTTGCTGACGTGCCACGCCCTGTTTGCCAGCCCTGTTTGCGGCGCTCCTGGTTGCCAGTGCTCCCTAAGGGCTTCTTTTATAGGTGTCGGGGGGGCTTGGCCGCCGTTGCTCCTGGCCCTGCCCAGGTCTCATCAGACGTTGTCGCGTGAGCTGCAGGATCCTAGCGGCTCCCCCTAAGTTTCCCCTGGTTCGGGACCCCCCCTGTGCACCCCACTAGAGCGCTCAGCTGCGGATTCTGCCAACACCAGAGCTGCTCGCCTCGGCGACGGAGTTTTCACCTGGATCCTGCAGTTGCCCTGAGGGCTTTGGGAAGTTCAAGAGGACCCAAGTCAGTCTCTCCAATGGAAGTCTGAACAACTTCTTCCAGCCCAGAGTTTCTTAGGTCTCCTGGTTTGGACAGATGAGAGGTGTGGCTGTTCAGCTGGGGAGGAAAGCAGCTTCTCTCACAAGCCCCTTTAAGGGACCAAGGGAACCAAAAGAAAATATTTAGGTTTCAAGCCAGTCTTTTAGGAAGAAAGTGTGTTTTCAATGCTTTTCAGCTCCAAGAAGAAACCCCAAATGGTGAGGATCTCCATCTTTAATTACAAGTTTTCATCACCTACACCTTTCACCAGAGCATCAAAAATCTCACTGACCATCGCCACCTTCTTATGTGGTGAAAAGCTTAATTTCTCAAGTGAGAAATTGACACATGATCAACCTCCTTCCCCTCTCTCCAGGCTGGTCACAAGCTAGTGTGTTGCTTATTTTTTCTAGGGATGTGTTACCTTCTCTCTTGGAGTCTCCTTTACCCACAAAATGAGAAGATGTCTCGGGGGCGATGAAGCAAACAGATGGAAGCTCCACAGAGCAGGGGAAGGTGGGATGCTCGGGGCACACGCGCTGGCACGCCGATGAGTCAGGTGTGCCTCACGCTGCCCGTGGATGCTAAGTAGTTGCTGAACATACCGGAGGGATGCACCAAACACAGCTTTCAATATTTGATTCAGGACAGCTGTTTACTGGATCCAGGATTTAAAACACAGAATTTTTAGTGCCCTTAAATATTTTATAAAAATACATAATATTTGCCATTAAAGACATTCTTATGTCATATAGTGTCACTTGTATTGCTTAAGAGACCTATTATGCAAGATACAATATAGCACTAAAACACGTCTTTGTTGACATAGATGAAGTTGTACTGGAGACACTTTCTGTGTTAATCGTGAAAAGATTTTGGCAAAATTCTTAGCCTTTTTTTTTAAATCTTGTTATAGAATCTTGTTAGAGTATCATCATTAAATAATCATGGTAAAAATTTCAAATGTAATGAAATAGAAAATATTTATGATAATGATAAGAAAAGAAAAGCAACTCTTTAGGAACATAAATCATCCTTCTCTAGGGACTTTTACTCATCTTTCTAATTACTGGAGGGTGGAAGATTGTCTCATTCTTTTCATTTTGGGTTTGTCATGATCCAGAGCTGAAAATACCACATACATTCAATTGCTCACTGCATGTGTTTGAGAACCCACCTGTGAGCATTTCTTTGTGGGGGGATAAGCTATAGAAAACAGGATTTCAGACTAGCTTAATTTGAGAGTTAGCAGAGCTTGCTGACAAAGAACAAGGATGTGCACATTCATATATCTCTGGCAGTAAGCACTGAGATACATTTAAAACCATCACCCTGGAAAACTTGGCTGACAGTCACATATTCCCTCTCATTTCCCATAAAGGCACAAGTACAGGGACATTTTTTCCAGAAGAGGAGCTGGCAGTCCTAACTCTCCTCTTCCTCCCCAGATGGGCTCCCTGTGGTATGCTATGCATTATTTTTGATGCAGAGCTATTAACATGCTGCTGAAGAATTTCCTGGATCTACTCTTTTTTTCATGCCTCTGTCACTCTTTGAGTTTGAATCAAAGGGGCAATGTGCAGTCTTTTGTTTCTTCCTCCCCTGAGACCAGGGATGGTAATTATCGTTCAAACACAGTAGAAACTTTCTGAAAAATCTGGCGGGAAACTGGCTAATGAATCCAACTCCAGCAGCATCACAGAACTCAAGCACAACTCTTCTTCAGATTAGATCAGGTCAGCTCTGAACACTGGCCATTTTGCTGAATCCCCTCTGGGACAGAGAAATTAAATGAGTGAAAACAGGTGCTCCGAAGTTACTCTGAAACTGGAAGTTGTCAAGTGCCTTGTTATTCTCTTACTGAAGCCACATGAATTTAACACTGTGAAATCTTTCCTAGCAGTGAGTGTCCTTCTTTTCTAGGGAAATTTAGTGTAATAAAGCTCAATGTGTGATCTGATGGAAATACTTGGTTACAAAATCTCTCAGCAAGTTGATTTTATGCACTCACACACTCACACTCACATGCTCACAAGCACAAAGACATATATATCCAAGTGATGGGACCAGGATGACGCATATGTGACACAGAGGACAAGGAGCTCTGGTTGTCAATATGTCTCCGGAATTCCTCTTGACTGGTGACAGAAAACTGTTACACAATTTCTCTCACCCTGACAGATTAGGGCTTTCCAAAATCTCTTACAGTGCAAATTTCAGTATATGTAGAGGAGAAGTCCAGAGACATTTTCTGGCTGACCCCTCTGTGCTCAGGCACCAAAGCCAGGTTCAGATTTGGAAGGTCAACAGATGCACCAGTATGGAAGCAGAGATCTGGTCAGCAGCTCCTGAGGGCTGCATTCATACAGGGGTTTTGGCATCGGGAAGATGACTAACCATTTTGGCACTCTGCTCAGCCCTTGCGCTGGGCACACCATACTGCTTCCAGTCCCGGACAGTCCATGGACGTATGAGGCACTGAAGGACTTGGGGCAAATATTTCCATGGAGCAGCTAAATGAAGCTGGAGTGAACAGTTATAGATGGTCCAGAGGAAAAGAGAGAAATTTTGACTCTCAGCTGCTGCTTCTGACTGACCAAACCATGATCAACATCTCCTTCTGCCCACCACCCTTGTCCATAATCCCCAAACACAGTCACCACGTGCCCTCATGGCCAGCTGTTCTCCCCTCCCCTGTTTGTGTTCAGTATGGCTTGCAGACTCTGTGTCAAGCACGAGCCATCAAACATCTGTGGGCATCATGTACCGACTAGTCAGTGAGGTACAGCCAGTCAGGAGAAAGCCAGACTTCTCCACCCCACCTCCTGGAGAGCAACAGAAGCACTTGCAAGACTGCGTTAGGAGCAAGGGCTTCCTGGGTCCCGATGATGCTGGTACCAAACAGCCCATCGCTGGTCTGTATCCAGTTCTCCAGATGGCTCTGGCAGGTGTCACGGGATGCCGGTGTTCGGCATGTGATGATCACCAGGCCATCCTGGCAGGAACAGGGGACCCATCTGCTACAGCTGAAATTTGGACTGATCTGAAAGTGCAGCTCCTGGGAAATCAGTGAGAGTGCTGTGTTCACACAGGTGCTGAGAAACCCGGGCTAGTATTCAACGGTCCCTGAAGCAGCTCAGCCGCAGCCCCAGCCATGTCTGCATGAACAAACAAAGCTGTTGGTATCAAAACCACTCAAAACTGTCAGCTCCCTGTGCTGCATGGAGGGTCCTCTGCAGCCGCTGCACAGTTGATGTCCCATCTCCTGTTCACAGGGTGCGGGCTGATGAGCCAGGCACTGCCAGTGCAGGAGGTGGTTTTGCTGTTAAGGACACTTGGCCACAAGGGAACTGGACTGAAACCACCTCCTCATTTCACACAGGCCATTGAACAGCCATCAGCCGGTAATGACTTCCCATCTCTACTGACCTGGACAAGATTGGATCCTGGCAATGAAATGCTCCATAGCCCATGGCCAATCCTCTTTCCCATCCCCTCTCTTTATTGCATGCGGTTCACCATAAAGGCCCAAATAGCTCCCATCCACAACTCTGTAAGCCGGGATGCACTTTGTATTCAAACTGAAGGAACTGGTGAGACACGTCGCTGTCTCTTCAAAGCCAAAATACTTTCATGTTCTGGAATACATTGGTGATTTCTGTGAGCCATTTAAATATTTACAGCATTCAGCATCCTCTATGACCTGTGTTGCCTCTCTGTGACCTTTCCCAGACCTTGCAGAAGAAAATTAATTAGTTTTCTGCATTTCACGTCAATCCAATTACACTCACCTTGTTCCTCACTCATTATGATAATTTTGCTTTGAGAAACTTGACTTATTAAAATGACTGCCTCGTAGTATTTAAAATTTGGTTGCTTGCTGCCTTAAAATGTAGATGTTCACCCATGTTTCCATCGCTGAAACCATAAGTGAAGAACAGATTGAAACGGGCAATAAAAATGGGACTTGTCATTTTATGTTGTATCAAGGCCTAATTGAAGCCTATGAGGACCCTTCTCCATTAGGCACTACATGATGGCCTGTTGAGAGCTAGGCAGTGCCCTGAAGCACTTACAGTCTACAATGGATAAATGCTGCCTTATTAATACCATTTTGCAGAGGCATAAAGGAGATGAGATTAATTATGCTTTTGCCAGTCCTGAGCATCCTAAAATCATGAATCAGTTCATTCTCCCCTTTAAATTATAAGTGATTTAAAAATTACAATATGATTTTGGTTCTTCTTAGCATACATTTGCAGTTATTTTTTTATTTGCCTACTATCCTCCTAACCTTCATTTACAGTTACATTTCAAGCATTTTGTGAAATGACAGAGACTAAAATACTACAAAAATGAAAGCTGGGAACATTCACTTGACTCCAGATGATGTGACTTCAAACAAAGCAATAAATACAAAAAGACTCAGCAGTGTAATAACTAACTTGCCTATGATTATGAAAAGAGCTAGCAGTTAAACTGATATCTCCAGTTACAATGCTAGTACAGTGTCTCCTTATTCAATGCCCAGATCTTTCATAGTGAAGCAAATTCAGAAAAATCTCTTTTTTTCTCTGTCATTTTTTTTATCCCCTGGCTTAAGCGTAGCTATAACATATCATCAGGGTCTAACGCAAAACAGCAAAATCTCTCCCAGTGTTCAGAGCTGACTCTCTCTCTCTCCAAAAGGAGACTGTTCCTCAGATAAACGTACTGACACTATTTGTGATTCCCCACTGTGAGCAGCCAGGCACCATGCTGGGCCAATTTTGGTAAAGCTGAAGGAACACCACAGCTGAAGATGGCCCTTCAGCTTGTGACTAAGATGCCTCTTCACTTCAAATTCAGAACAAAGCAGGAAATTATAATTTCCTTCTATTTTTGATTAAGGATCCTTAAAGCCACATGGTATATGGCTACATCAAAGAGGCTCTTCTGCTGCTTTTTGGGTAAACAAACAACAGTCACAACACTCTTTTGGAAGTTGGTCTTCGGAGCAGGCACAAAAAAGAGCTTCCTGCTTGCACAGCTTCCTTTGCAGCATAAGCATTACCTCCCCGTCGCTGTTAACGACTCTAAATGATCCGTTTTGCTACAGCTCATTAGTATGGAACAGGAGCGTTGTCCATTGGGAGGTCGCAGTTATGCAGCCTCCTTCCATTACAGGCTTCTTGATTACAGTTTAGTGCAGAATATCAAAGAATATCAAAACTATCGAAGGCACCAACATATGCAGTGATATTAATACAGCACAGCCTCCTTAGCGTGAATCACTCTGACCAGTCTTGATTTAAGAGTGGACCATGGCACTGAGAAGAACCCAGCAAGCCTTTAGGAACAGGAGCCCTTGTCCAAAGGCAGTCTCTGCTCATTAAACTGGCTGCATCCTCCTC
>NW_008824286.1:820458-826161 GCF_000699105.1 Pygoscelis adeliae | reverse complement strand
AAAGTTTCTCCCCGCCTGTTAATGTTTTCAAGTTCTTTAAAGATCTGACATGTTTGAAGATAAAAGTCCTATTGAGATGAAAGACCCATTACATGACAAGTGGTAGCTACAGAAGACAAAAGCAAGAAGTGAGGTTTTGGGGGTTCTTGCTAACAGCCTAAAGAGAGAGTTCCCACTGACTGCAAAGCACCAATCTTTCTTATTGTTTATTATCTATACTGGTTCCTCACCTGAGAAGTCCCCACCACAGGTCAGGACTTCCCTGCGCTGGCTGCTGTGCAAACAAACAAATGTGGACTCAGGCACAACACCTGGCCACTCAGTTTGGGAGGGAGAAGGGATGGTTACAGTCAGACTGACCGATCAACGTGGATACAGTCTGTCAATAACAGCCCACATGGTACTGGTTCCAGCATATCCGTGGGTCCTAGGGGTCAAGCTCTTGGCAAATGTAAGGAGAAGGGCCACGTTAGAGCTTCAATTTCAGTGTGACAAGTGCTTTGCCCTGTGCTATGATGACGACTCTATCATATACACTGAAGCCAAGCAATAACCTGGTTTCACATTTTTATTATGCATCCCCTTCTCTGTCACTAACATGACTACTGCTGTAAATAATTCGCATTAAAAAAGCTTTTTGCTAAATATTCAAAGTCTGAACTCTTCTAGCCCACAAATAAAATTATTTTGGCTCTGAAGTGTTGCTGTGATGTCTCTTGGGAACTTCTGTTTTCCCTTCCCAGCTGCCCTTTGGACTGGCACCAGTTACCATGGGATGTCTGGAGGAAAGGCTCACTTTGAGCTTGGGACACCGACCGCTCTCAGGTCCCCGAGCGCACCAGCCAGGTCTGCACCTCTTCCCTGCTGCTGGTGGTTTGGCTGGCCGTGCCCGATACGGCACAGCTGTAACCTGGGATCAGGCTGCTGGGGAGCAGGTAAGTGGATACCACTCTGCCTCATCACAAGATTTACAACGGGAAGAGAATCTGGCCTTTGCAAGTGGGAAGCCTGGCACCTCCTCTGTTTCTGGCTGTAAGACCTGAACCATTTTCTCCTCTAATCAATGTAAGAATGTTTGCCATTTAAGGTATCTGATATCTCTTTCAGAACAAATTGCCTCAAGCTAAGATCAAGTCCAAATGAAACTGCGTTGGCACAACTACACCTCATTCCTAAATCAGCTCTGGCATGATCAACACCCCATTGCTCTGTCCCCTTTCTAGGCTATTCCTGCTCATCTTGGCGGCCATGTCTATCATTGTTCAGGCCACTTAGGCTCAGATATAGCAGCCATTGCCTGACCTGAACCAGAACTATTGATGCTGGTGTGGCAACACTTGCTGGTGCTCAAAGTGTGGAGGGTAGCACCAAACCCATCAGGATATGAGCTCCATTGCAGAACAGCTCAGCAAAAACCAGAGTCCCCCACCTCCCTGCACAGAGCCCTCACCTTGGCGTCTACTTTGGCATAGTGTACATGTGCCAGCAGAGATAGATGCTCAACCACATCATGCCCAAATGATGGACAGAGAGGTGTCAAGAGTCCATGAGGAATGACAGGGCATTCCTCACTGCTTCTGTTTCACTAGCTGAAATACAAAGGCACAGGACAGCTGATTGCCTCAGACCATCCGGGATCATCAAAAGCACTGAACTGGAAACCCACCAGGCTGTCACCAAGGATGGGGCCCCAGGAGGCCAACTAATCACTCTTGCCAGCTTTCACAGGTTGTGTCTATCCCCGCCAATGACCTCCAGTGGCATCATTTCCACCCCACTTTTGCTTCCAGCCCTCAGGATGGGCCCCTGGCAGCACCACTGGTTGTAGCACCCTTCCCCCAGCCACCGCACTTCTCTTTGCCCATCCTGCTCCCTGCTGTGTCTCCTCTCCAGGGAGTCCCACTGCTCCCATGGTTGCGTACGGAAATGTTGTTATTGTTTCTCCTTATGCTATTTTCTGTCATACACAGGAGCTGACACCAGATATGTTAAACTGTCCCTTCTGGCCTGCCAGGACAGGAGTCTGGCTGGAACCAATCCTCCTCCCTGGGAAAATGACATCGAAAATCTTCTTTCCTTTGACTGTATCTCTGTAGAGCATCCCTTGACAGTGGGTATTATGGATGCAGTGGAGATGTAAAGCAGTTTGCATTGCATGACAGTCAGTGGAAGTAAACGTGGTTTCCCCCTGCTCACAGACTTGTCCTCAGTTACTGAAAGACCAGTTGCTGCTGCTTACACATCAGCAGTACAAAACGGTCTGATGGAGCTGGAGACAAATGTATTTCCTGAACTTACTGTGCTGGGAGGGATGTGCGTGAAATCTGTGCTACAAGGGAATAAATAAGAGATCAAGATAAAGGGAAGACCCCTCAGGGAGAGTCTCCAAATTGATTGGCTTTTCAACGGGAGGACAATTAAGTGTCAGGGCCCCAGAGGCGTCTGTATCGCGTCATCTCACTCCTGCCGTTCGTGGGAGAAACAAGCTTGCAGAGAAGCTGCTATTTCTTTGAAAGGTTCAGCTGTTGCTTGGAAAGTACTTAAAATTTAAGGGCTGTACACTTAAAGGTCAATGAGTGTACAGATAACTTCAAATTCCTCTTTTGGCTTCTGACAGTCAAATTAGCTGGAGTGAAAATAAACTAAAAAGCAGAGCCCCTTGTTCCCTCTGCATTGCAGCTGGCCAAGGGCTTGTCCAGAGGCAAGGTGGCAGTGCGCTGCCGGATCTGGCAGCGATGGGGGAGGCTGACAGAGGCCGTTGCAGATAGCTTCTTAGGTTTAGATATATCCCAAGTTCTAAATATTTAGAAATTTCTAAATATTTGTTCACTCAACTGGTGCACAAACATGCACTGGGGACTTTCTGAGTCCTCTGCAGAAGAGGAACATTTTAACCTGTAAACAGTTGCTTTTCCACTCTTTACTTAGACACTTGAACTCTGTGAAATGGAGCAGAAAAGGAACATTTCTCAGTGCCCTGCAATGGGGAGGTCATCCCAAACCCTCTTCTCCAGGCATCCTCTGCTAACAGGGAGCCCCGGGGTGTTAACGCCCTGAGCTGCGGTCACAGAGGTTGTCGCTGCCTTTCCCTGCCTCAGTCGTCCTTGTCTGTGCCATGGAGATGATTGCACGAGGGAGAAGGCATGTCCTGAGGGTGTTCACGTGCCACTAAGTCTAAACACAGCCTCAATATGACTGTAATTTGCTGAGTGAGGACTCAGAATGGCCCATATACCTGACGAAGGTGATGATAGGCACAGGAGCCTCATGTTTTCAGATCAGGATGCTTGTCACCAAAGTCTACAGTGACCATAATATGAAGGCTGGTAAAATCAAAGTATACACTGTGCAAAATTGTTTTTAGCCTGTTACAGCAATGCCTGAGCAGCTGCGTCACTTTCTTTTGTATATGGATTAAACATACAGTTAACTAAAAAATGCAGTTACCCTGGAAATACCAACTTCGAGCCATGCTCTCCTCCACTGTGAAGCCTACACTTGCAGGAAAGGGCTCTGGGCTAACAGACTCTCTAGAAATATTTAGCTCAAGAACCTCTTTTTTCAGCCATTTAAAATTCCATGAATTGTTAATAAGCATTTAAGTGCAAGAATAAAGTTTATATATACACCATTACAGAAAAAACATCTTAGGCACTGCAAAACTCATTGCCAGGAAATAGTTCAGGGCCTGGTTATTTTGTGGGCAAATAAATGACTTCAGAAATGAGCTGAAAAGAGCAATTTCAAAGCAAATAAGAGAAATATACAGCAGATCGTGTACAGTAACTGTGACATCAAAATTACAGCCATAAATAAGAGACAAAAAGGAATAGCTTGGTGAGGCAGATGGATGAAACTATGAAGAAATCTCTGCAAATGGTATTTTCTTGTGCATATGGAAAGTATTAAAGTTTCTGATGAGCTCTCCACCTCCACAGATTGGCACGGTGTTTCTGTTATCCCATTAAAGTGTCTAAATAGGTTTTCAATAGATATTCTATCAATTAGAAAATATCATGTCTGTCTTTTGTGATGACTGAAGTGTTGTGGTGTTAAATTTCTGGCAGGGTGGGTGGAAGAATTATACCATGCTTCAAGATTTTATTAATAAAGTGCAGCATTGCTCTTGCTCTGAGGGGGGTGACTTTTTTATTTACGCGGGGTCTTTGCTTCCTGAGGCAGCTGGTGTCAAGGCAGCTCCAAGGGTCTGAAGGTTAACATCATAATAAAGTGGTTTTTAATAAGTATAAAGCAAACACCACAATTGCTTGATGTTAACTGGTATTTTTATCTGCTCTGAAACGAGAAGATTGCATGGTAAATGGGGTAGCTGAGAGTGAGAAATGCCATCTGCTCACAGAGGGCAGGGAGAGACCCAGCAATTACAGCTGGTGCTGGGAAGGCAAGAGAGCCGCGCTCTCCCCCCGGCCCTGCTGGGCAGGGCAGGGACAGGGTCATGGGCAGATGCAGATGGGCATCATTTAAGCCTCTGGAAACACAGCGGCTCTTTAGAGATATCACATCACAGGATATCACCCCCTTCCTGGGGTCCACACTGAGTGATGCTGACGTCTTCTGCTGGCAGCACCTGCCATTAAAGCTCTGTCTCCATGGTTCCAAGCTGTGATTTGGAGTTCGATGTGTCCACAGGAGATGCCTATGGACCCCTCCGGGACAGCTGACCCTCCCACTCACATGTACTTAGGCAGCAGGATTTTGGCAGAGGCAGGCATCCTCGTCAGCTCCCAGATGGGAGGCAGGCAGTGGCGGCTGTACTGATGCGACCCCAGCCCTGCAGCTGAGCCTGCCTTTGCAATGAAGAGCAGGGTTTTGTTCAGCATACTTTCCACAGGCCACTCCAGATGTATGCTCCCAGCAAAATGCAATGCAAGACAGAGGGACCCAGGGCAGCTCAGACACCAGAAAAGTCCATCTGGGGCAACTGGGACACCCACTTGCATCCAGCACCGTGCTGGTGAGGGTACAGCTGCTCCCAGCAACCGCCACTCTAGCTGGTTCAGACACATCTTCATGGGCCTGTATTGTGACCAATACCGAGGTGGTGAGAAGACCTGCCTCTTTTGAGTGCAAGAAACAAAAATAGTGCTTTCTGAAGCCAGAAGCTGCCTTCTGCTGCCATCATGGGCTTTGTAGCAGCACCAGCACGGGTCAGTGTTAGCGCTCAGCACCACGGCGGGGTCCCGTCGGTCAGGCAGCCATACAGACCTTTCCCTGCAACATAAACCTGTGTGTTTGGAAACGTAGGGAGCTGTTGTTTATTACAGGAGTACAGGCTGCCAGGAGGTCAGCAGGGAAGGCTCAGAAAAAGCATCCTTTGGATGCATTTAACAGTCATGCGGTGGATTTGCATGGCTAATGAGAACAGGAAGGGGCTAAAATAACTTCTGGGCCTCTGTCCATCTCCACAAATGCTCACGAAACAGGCCTCAGACAGGTCCTGAAATATGAGGGCTCATTTTTATTGGTTATTTCTTATGTTCAGCATTTCATGGAAATAGGTGGTATCTCAGTATTTTCCTGTTTCTGTTTATGGACTGTGGAAACCAGTAAATATGGATATGTATCAAACAGCTAAAAAGGGAAAATTACTCTAAAATAAGCTTTTAGGGAACCTCGAGTTTAGGGGTTTTCCACACAGATTTTATTGACAGATCTAAAAAAAATAAATAAATCTTCTTTCCT
>NW_008824286.1:810811-820425 GCF_000699105.1 Pygoscelis adeliae | reverse complement strand
CGGACTATGTCAATGCATCGTGATTTTCTCTTCTAGGAGGCCCCTGACAGCCAAACTGCCTGCTATGTTTTGTTCAATCTTAGCTTACCAACGCACCACAGGCACCCAAGTCTCAGATTTTCAGAGAACTGCTTCAGGACCCCCCCTGAGTCTCTGACATCCACCAGCATATCAGATCATGGAACTGCCAAACTTCAGGAAATACTGTCCTCATTTACCGGACTGCAGAAACTTTAAACATTTATTTTTAGTACCACCTTGTTCAGTCTCCTTTCCTATAGGAGGCTGTGGTAATGCTTCAGCTTCTCAAATGATGGCAGGGGGACTTCAGCCAGATGACACACAGTGACTTTGATGGGAGCTGGATGGTTAAATTCACCTCCCACCTGTGACATTTCAAACTGGGAACAGTCATTTCTCTTTAGAGAAAACAAGCACTTTGATAACCCATCCGCAGTAAATACCTCTCATCCTTTGAATAACAGCATTTCTGACTATCCCAGGTATTTCTTCCACACCCCTAGCTGTGCTACCTCTGAACCAGGTACTCTGTATCACATCCAGGGAGGACCAGGCATGCAAAAACAATATATATTCTCTAAACTGCCCCACTCCCCACTTTCTGTGTGAACTGTTTATAACTTGCTGAACAACCTTGATCTGGGCTGAAATGTTTAAGCACAAGCATCCAGTTCAAGAGGGTTGTTTTTAAGGATAATTTCAACAAAACATGAACATTGTGAAAGAAAAATAGTGGTGACATTTTGCAAGCCTTTGAAAATTATCAGCTCCCACATGCTCAGTGGAGCCTTTCGTTCTCTGAAGCTTTGCTGTGCATTCGCCTTGGCCCGCTGACACCGAGAGAAACAAGAACCTGAACAGGTTACACTGGCCAAGGTTATAAGCAATGAAACCAAGGGTTTTATTAGGGACCAAGAAGGAATACCATAATTAAATCATATTATGACATGTTATATACATTGATTATTATGGTGGATGGATTATCCAGGTGGCTGGATTATCCTGTTGAGATGTTACCCAGAGAGCAGACCCTGGAGAAGATTCACTCGAGCTTTATTCCTCCCATTTGCCAGCCACACCTCACTTCTGTTCTTTAAACATGAGAGCTGGAAACTGTACAACATTATCAGTGATCTTTAGCCTATCATCAGCAAACAAGGACTCTGAAATCCTCAGGAAGTGTCTTTTGAAAGCCATGATTATGCACTGACCTCCATGTTTACTGCATGTGCCCTAATTTATTGCAGTTTCTACAAGATTGTCATAAAATCGATAATCATTTGCATTGAGAAACTGTTTCTCACAGCAAAAGTACACAGTGGGTGTTGCCTGAGCTGTATTTATGCCTGACCCTTAGTTTATTTGTTGCACAGATTTTAAAATGCTGCACCATCCTGGCACGTTTAGTAGGCATCTTCATTGATGTGGCAATTTCTAGTGCATGCTTCAGGGTCAAGTCAGCTTCTGTAAATAGCCATTTTTAGATTGCTTAATTCTACAGAGTACATACATATAGAGTGCAAGCCCCCTTGTGCCTATAATTTATCTTCAAATTGGCAATGCTCCACTAATACAGTCACATATGGGGAAATAGTTTTTCCTTTTTTTATTCTGTTGATTAATCAGAAACTCTGCAGTCACTCAGGCTTTGGGCTTTGGTCGTTCTGCAGCATATTCAGATTCCCTGCAAACACTTAGTCTTGTTGGTTTAATAGTGCTATTAAGCTGCACAATAGGTTATATGCTCTACTCTTCATTATAATAAAGAAAAATTCCATATTTTTTCCCTGTCAAGTCCACCATTTGAACACATTGTTCCAGTTTCTCTGTGCTAGTGGGCCAGATTATTAGCATGTTATTAAACAGACCATATTTTCCCCCAGCTTTCCCCAATTTTCCAAAAGAAAAAAAAAAGTCACCCCATGGGATTGCGCTGTCAGTCTTTCTCTGTCAATCCCTGTCCCTTCCAGTGGCTTTTGAACTCATTCGGCTGTGTATAGCGGATCCTGAGGAAAACAGCCCATTTGCAAGTGCTTGTCTCCAGGTGGAAGCTCCCCCAGCCCCAGCAGCTTCCTTGGAAGTTCCTACTTGTTTGGTCTCTATTAGAAGGTGAATCATGACTTGCTAGCAAGGGTCTTTTCTCTTCCTCACCATCTGACAGACATCACACACATCTGATTATATGCAATCAGATAAAGCCTCCAGCTATATAGCATTTCTTCACCTGGTTATCCTGTGAGTACTTCAAAGGAGCTCCTAGACTACCCAAATGCCCCCATCCATCCTGCTTCTGCCTGGATCACCATGTTAATCTTCTGTGAAAGATCTCATACACATGTCCAAACGAAGCAAAAAATTCCTGTTATGGCACCCTACTGCAAAAAAGGTACGTTTTTCTGGGACTTTTCCATTGTTCCTATTTCGTCTGGGAGGAGAGACGACGACAGCATACACAACTTGGATTAAAGTTGTTTTACTTTTATGAAGTAAATGCCTAGCCTTTGAGGATTTTTAAGCAGGAGTCTGTCTATCTATCAATACTATTCTGCATCATGTGTGTTCCACAGGCTGTCAGAGTGAACCCCCTGCTTATTGATTTTAAGACTGGAGGGCGGTTTCTTTGGTTTGGATTTGGGTTTGTTTTTTTTTTTTAAGGCAAATCATTGCTCATGCTCCATTCTTTTACCTGCTTCCAGTTCTGCAGGTACAGCCTTTTCTTGCCTATAAAGAGGCTGCAAAGGTATCCTCAGGGAGTTGAAGTTCATGGTCTCAAACCATCAGTTTGAAACTACCAAAGTACCATCCACTCTCTGATATCATTAATATTCTTCTCACCTAAATTTGTGATCAGGTTCATGAATTTGTTATCACACATCTACTGGATTAGTGAAATCTATCGTCTCTTTTTGAATTCACCACTTTACTTTCCTGTGTCTGCTGGATTAATGAAATGGACAGTATTTTATCAGATGAATTATCAGATCTAACAATCTGGGAGGAAAGAGGGAGTGAAAAATAAAAGATTAGTCAGTGAGTGATATTGGGGAAGGCAAATATTGAATTGAACAATTTTCTATTTATTACAAATATCGGGTAACAAGTTAATAAGAGAGAAAGCAGAATGTGGGTAATAGCCATCACACTGCTGAGATGAATTGTCTTATATGCATTGCATATATTTGTTAAAGCTATAATGAGATGTACTGGAAAACTCTGAAAAATGTCTTGTGGAATTTAAATATTAGCAGTTAGTGGTACTTTTGTCTTGCCTCTGTAGCTGCCAGAACTAGTCTGTTCATTGACTTGTACAGTACTTGTTCCTTCTCTTCTCTAAAGGGTAGGCTTCCAAGAGCCATGAGCCCAAAATGCAAGCTGCGTTCCTGGAAGACCTTAGTGACTTCGTAGGGACAACAATCTGGTACTCAGCACCTGGGCATCCATCCTGCCATCTGGGGCCAGAATCTGAGAGTTCAATCCCTAGCTGTGAAACAGGTATGAGGATTTCTGCAAAAGATATTTGGTCTTTTGCAGGGAGGAGTGTAAGAAGGCACTGTTTTACTGCACAGTACTGGAGAATACCCGTTGATGTATTTTCATTACAATTCTGCCTCTGAATTTAAGGCAGAAAGGAAGATAGATTTGCTAGCATTTGAAGTCTCCTCTGTATCTAAGCACTCCGGGCACCGATGGGACTTCATTATCTTCTAAACAATTTTAGTAAAAAAATTAAAACAACTAAACCTAATAAAAATATTAATAACAGGGTTTTACTTAGAGGCTGGAACTGACCTTTCATTGACATCAGTTAATGTCTCATTGATATTGAAATAACAGGTAAGCCTTGTACCTTTGAAGTGAAGTGTTGATAGAGCTGCCTTGTGGGTGTGATGCCAGCCAGAACAGAGCAGTGAGCAGAGACACTTGCTAATCTCTAATTATAAGACCTGCCATTGGCAAAAGGCTGTCTGAAATGTTCCTGACACATTATGAAACACATTCTAGGTTCATGAGACATGCCGAAACTTTGATCTATTTGAGGGTGGTCATTTGCATCAGAAATGTCCATGATGAATTTTGCTCCTTTCTCATCTCTTCTCTCCCATGCACCCCTCTCTTGTCTGGCTAATAGCAGCACTGACGACTCCAAGCACTTGAAATCATGGTTCAGGTCTAAAAAGCATGAGGAGAGTTGTTTGAAATCATGGTACTTCTAAAAATAGTACAAATGGGGAGTTCTTGAATTTGCTGTCTGAGGCCCAGCAGTATTAAGGTGACTAATGTGCACTTATTTGCATTAAGAAGCACAGACCTTTTTTTAATCACTATAACCTTGTTGGCTAGCAGCTTGCTTTTCTGAGAAATTCACGCATCCTGACAGGGGTTGAGCAAAACCATGAAACTTCCGATCACAGAATTAGCACTTGTGTAAGACATGGCCCAGCTTCTCACTTGCATATGGCTCATGAGCAATGTGGGTTCTACTTCTGTATTGTTGCCTGATCATCAACAGATCTGCACCAGTGCTACAGCTGCTGGAAAATCCAGAGTGAAGCAGCAGAGGTGGCTCATACGACCAAAATGGGTTTCCAGAGAGACACACTCTGCTCCCTGCACAGTATCTGGTCAATCCTGCTCCACTGTGGAGCACCAAGGTCCCTGTGAGATGTTGTCGCCTGTGGGTGTGAACCAGTCACAGGCATCCCCTTTCCTTTGGTCCTCTGAGAAAGGTGACATGCATCTTGCAACTCTCACCCATATAAAGCTCTTGGTATGCAGCTCATAGGGCCCAGAAGATCGACCAGTCTTGCAGGACTGTTGCTCCTAGCATCCTGCATATAGGTCCAAGCCACAGGAAGTTGTGAGGGACACTTGGCTTTCAGAAGAATGAGAACATGGACACTCGGCACTGACCTGATGCCTTGCTGCCTGGTGGATTCAGCAGTTCTAATAAGCATTTAGTTGCCCTCAACAATGCCTTGGGGTTGTACACCAGAGTCCTGAGTCACTCCAACTCACTTTGTGCAAGCTACAGAAGGACTGAAGGTAATGCTCTTAGTCACTACCAAGCCAGGTCAGATAAGGATCAATGATATGTGTGCCCGATTTGTATGTTGATCTTAGATTACTACTTTATATACCTGTTTTTTCGGACCTCTTAAGAAGGTCCAATCTGCATCACAGTGCCAGCTTTTATTTAAGTGGTCTTGCCAGGCTATCCAAAATCAATACAGGATACCAGTTTTTGTGCAGCTGGTAATTCCTGTGTCTCTCCAGAGGGGCAGCAGGTCACAGGAATAGTCCCTTCACTCTTCCTAGACTGACAGAATGGTAGAAGAGCTGCTATCACATCCTTGATTTCCGCACTTCCAGGGCAATACAGTACATGAGACAGGCATCAAGGTACCAGCTGGTGTATCTAGCCTGTGTTTCAAACCCATGTCTACCTAAGTAAGTGCAGCGTGTGAGTGGGAAATCTCATGGCCCCAGTGACAGTCTTTCAAATGGGAACAGAGCAATGCTGTGCCAACAGCTTGAACCTGCAGAAAACCTGACTCAGCTCAGAGGCTTCCTCTCCTTCATCCGAGGCACCACCTCCAATGTCGGCAGCATTAACTATTCACTTGCTGATCATTTCAGTCATGCAGAATGAGGAAAGGACTGTAGTGAAACCCTTGGAAAGGGCACAAGGCACATGTTGCTTTGGGGAAAGATGTCAGCTGGCAAAGAGAAAGGAAAACAACAGAGAAGCAATGCAGCAAGGATGGAAAAATAGCAACGGACAGAAACAGTACTGGCCAGCAGTATTCTCTCTGAGCAGAGTGGATCAGAGCGGATTTTTTTTTCCTCCTTGCACAAAGTTTTGACTTTCCACTGAAAGCAGAAAAATCTTTAAAAGGGAACTTTGTTTTCAACACCTGGAAACAGAAATCACTTGAAAAAAAATAGTCTGGGAGAGGAAGAAAATGATTGAGGAATGGTAGTTTCTATGGGAAAGAAAACCACCACCAAGGAACACACAGTTCTTGAAAACTACTGGAGAGGTCTTCTGGGGCATGTCCTCTCCTGGTGGGCAGGAGAGAGAGGCTCTTCCAGGCCCCAGGCTGAGCAGCTTCCAAGCATCAGCTTATCAGGCAGTTCACTGCTGGCTACCCAAGACCCAGCTCCTACCAGTATGCATGGGCAGGAGCATGACTGAACACAGCCAAGGTTTTATGTGGGATTGTATGAATGGACTCATTAAGCTGCAGCAAAGCTTTAAGCAGGAAAAAAAGAGAATAGCAATTTTGAAGCAGGGATACCCTTTCAGCTGTGGAGCCACCCCAGGGTAGAAAAGGTGAGCTGGGCCAAAAGGACTTCAGGAGTTCAGGAGACAAACGGTGAAGGGCAGAAGCAGATCCTGGGCTACCCTAAAGAACCTGGTGTCAAGACAAGAAACCCTCCAGAGTACTTAAAAAAAAATCTAAAAAACCCAAAACAAACAAAGAAAACTATGCTACGCTTATTATCTCACATGAACCAGGTGCTTCATAAGCTGCCAACTGAAAGGGCAACTCTGTTGGTGTATGTTGCTTGTGTTTGCTGGCAGGCATCCCAGGAGAACTGGGCAGTAAGTACATAGATGATGTTTTAAGAAAGGGTAAGCTTTGACTAGATGAGCACATTGCTGCCAAAGGAGGGCAAGTCCCACCTCCCAGCAGGGAGGAGTCTAACAAAAGTAGGACCTGAGAGCACACAGGGGGATGCAGGGCTGGGCAGTGCCAGGCTCTGTCTGGATCTCAGGGGCTGGAAGTGCTGTGGTGCAGGAGCCAGTTTTTATGGCTCCTAATAGGAGCCATAACCGTGAACCTAATCCATGACAGAGCTAGAGGAATTGCTGTAAGTTATTCTTGCCATGGCAGTGGACACAGTTTACCAACTTCATAGAGTTGTAGCACAGAAAAAGAATGTTGCACAAATTGTCCACAAATATCCTCTGCGCTGCAAAATCTAAAGTAGTTTCTGAGAACAAATCTTTGATGCACTCAGGGGCAAGAAATTAAATACAGAGGTCACAGGTGAATGCCAGCAGTGCTACTGTGACTTTTCTATCATCTGTAAGTGCATTGAGGCCAACACAGACACAAGCAAGCACTCTAAAAGATCTCAAACAGCTGCCAGAGATGAAGGAATATAGCAGACTGACAGACTTGCTACAACAGTTTTGCAAGCTCAGTCAACTTTTGGCTGAACAGAACACCTGGAAGACTATTTTTTAAGGTTTTTCCAGGACAAGTAGAAAAGCATGAAAGGCAGTGCAAAAGATGCTAGTACAACCTCAGCACTCTGCAGTTCCCAAGCAAGTCAGGTATAGCTTCTTTTTTCCTATGGCTGTTCTACATGCCCAATAGCCAGGCTATGCTAATACAGGTGTTCTTCAGTAACTTCAATGTCTACTACAGTAAAAGTAGCTGAGGTAATGTTTTTGGGGTGCCCTGAAGCCTAGCTGTGCACCCATCCCACCTCAAAGAAGAGATCTGGCCCAAAACTGAGCTGGAAGGGGACCAGGTAGATCAGGTTTTTGAAGGTCTTATTTTTTAAGTCTCTCCAAGGATGGATATGCAATATTGGGCCCCTGCTCTAACAGTTGATTAATCTCACAGGAAAATACTTCCAGTGTTTAAAAACTTGTGCATGTGGTTTAAATGTTTCTGAAGCACAAGTTATAAATGATGGATGAAATCAGATACAGGTTCTGCCTGCTGTGTTGTGCTGGTACATACATGTCTGGTACAGCTTTAACGGTCACTAATCTCCCATCCTGCTCACTGCCATCACTGAATATGTGTGCAGAAAAAGCCACTAGCAGCAGCAGGGAGGTAGATTCCTCTGCCTGCTATTTGAGCCACGAGCAGGCCAGCTCCTCAAGGCTTGAGTTGGGCCAGCTTTGTGTGAATAGAGGATGGGCTCCAGGATCTGGAGTTACTCCCACCACCAGAGTCACCAGGGGTAGCTGCTTAGCAGTAAGTGTTGACAGCCATACCTGCACTGCATTTACCCTTTGCAAGCACAAAGACGGAGATGCAAAAGCCTCACCTTTGCCTGGCTCATCTGCTTGTCACTTCTTACTCCCCTTCAGCTGGCTTCTGTCCCTCTGCTATGTGGTCAGGCATCTGCCCAGCCTGGCCCTGGCAGGGCAAACCTGAGATGGGTTGGAGAGTCTGCAGGGTAAATCCCAGGCGTTGAGAGGGTGGTGGTGCCATCTCCCCCTGCTCGCTCTGCTTGGGGGAGCCTAAAAGGCTGTCATGCTGGCAATGCCACAGCCCCTGCAATCACAGCCTGTTCTCTCCATCCTTCCCCCATCAGCAAACAAACCCGAGCCAAGTACTTCTTCCCAGCATGTTTTGTGGGGTGCTTGCTGCAGCCAGCTAGCAACGCTTTCTGAGTCAGTCTGGTGGAATAACAAAGCACGGTAACAATTCCCGAGCTGTTTTTTATTGATTGGCTCCTCACAGGGCTTAAGGGTGCGATTGCCAACTCCCTGGCAGGAGGGCTGTGAGCTCAAGCTAAGTACTGTTTATGCAGTGTAGCAGAGGGACCAAACACTCTGTGCTGGGTCAGAAGTGTCCCTCTATATGTTATCCAGACCTGATGTGGAAATGCAGATCTTAAAGGAGTATGAGATAGTGCTAAATGTCTCACCTAATAAAACATCTGCCATGTACCTTCCTACAACTTTCACTTAAAGTTATCTGTAATACAAGGTTATGTTCCCTAAGGTCCTGGGAGCAGAACGTCCATCCTTCATTATTACTCTGCACAGACTGTCTTGATGGTTTAATAAGTGAATTATGTAGGAGACATTACACTGTGAAGAGCTGACCTTGTCCTTAACCTCAGCACATTCTTCAATTAATGCCCCGCAAGATAAATTAATTCTATTAATCCATAGAGACCTCTGAGCAGTTGAACTGGGATTTCTGCATTTCTCACTAAACCCACTTCTCTCTTCCCCTTCCTAATGAACCTTTGCTTGTAATCAATAGCTAAAGGTTTGGTGCTATTTGAAAGCAAAAATAAGCAAAACTTGTTGTACTTACAGCCTGGTTGCCCCCTGAAACCCTGCTGTGAAGGAGCAAGGATACTGAGAAGCTGATACATAATTTTCTGGCCCCAACAGGCTTTGCAGATTTTCCTCTCATGATTGGTAGTACAGAAGCCAAATGGAGCCTTTGCATGAGTAAGAGTCAGAAGTCTGCAAGATCAGCCCTGATTTGCTTATTCTGCCTGTAGCTTTAAGCGACATGCTCTGCTGTTAGACACGAGTGCAAATGAAAGGGTGGTTCTGTAATGATTTTGGTGGGGAAAAAAGCAAAGGTCCATGTTTTGGGGATTTCCCGGTGAGTTTCTGCCAGGGTATGCTCCTTGCAATGTAATCCCCAGTCAATGCAGAAGAGCCTCTAAGCACAGCTGTGTCTGTGTGGCTTCTCAGGAGCATGTGGAGATAGTGGCATGTTTGGGATCTTGTCCAAAAGATCTAGCGTTGGGGTAGGGGGTTGTCCTGGAGGGTGCTGGAGAGTCTGAGGGGGTCAAGCTGGAGGTGGAAAAGTTTCAGG
>NW_008824286.1:795577-810771 GCF_000699105.1 Pygoscelis adeliae | reverse complement strand
TAGCAACTTTTTACTATGCCAACAACAAGCAGCCTTGTGAATGCCTCCCTACACCTGCCACCTCCTGACTCTCAAATGCTTCTGAAGACCATCCTGGTGTCGTGCTAGACCATGCCTGCAGGTACAGCCAGTTCTGGGAGCGCTGCTTCCCTCTGGCTTGCTGCTGGCATGTGAACAGTCAGGCAGTGCAGTCAGCTAGGGAACAGAAGTGAACAACTTTGGGTGTTTGATCAGACTGATCTGATTCTTGCAAAACACCAGAGGGAATCTAAACTTCACCTGGGGCCCTTTGCCCACTGGTTTTTATGGCAAGCAAGTCCCTGCACTGTGTTTTGGCTCCTAAATCATCCTTCAGACAGGTAGCCCTCTCCACTGGCAGGGCACAGACCCTGGAGAAAATGGGGCTGCCTGAACACAGGGCAGGTGTCCAGCTGAGATCTCCTGGGCTGTACTTCTCAAGCGCAGCTGCACTGTTCAAGGTACTGGCTTAAGCGAAAGGACCTTGCGAAGACTTTAACGTTGCTTGACTCTCACTACCAGTAACATGCTGAGCACTTGTCCATTGAGTAACCTCAATGTTTTGGTTTATTTTATTATATTTGATGGGTTAGACGTGGCAGCTCTGACTACTGGCAGTATCTAGGATGTGTCAGTGATAATGAGGGAGACCATTTCTTATGGCATAATAATGATGATTAAGGATGGGATTTTTCAAAAGCAATCAGGGAATTCAATGATAGTCAATAAGAAGTGGGCGCCTCATTTCCTTAAGGTGCTTTTGAAAATCCAAGCATAAACCATTGATATTTCATGCGGACACATTTAAGTCTGTGTGGGAGAAGTCTCAAATCCTTTTTGAAAAGTAATATGCATATTGTAATTGGAACAGATTAAATATGAATATCTGCAGCAGCTTAACCTTTTATTCTCCTTATTTAAAAAAACACTGGGTATTTTAGTCATAAGCAACTGTATCTTGCAGTTAATAACGGGCCAAATCCAGACATGTCAGCTGGCACGGCTCCCCTGACTTGAGCAGAACAATTCTGATCCACCCCAGCCAGGGGTCAGAGGCTAAGTATGAGAAATAACAAGAGCAATATTATCAGGTTGCAAATATATTCAGAGAAGTGTGTGTTGTCCAGTGCTCAGCATACATAATGTCTCTGTAGGCAACCAACATTCAGACTAGAAATAGGGCACACATTTCTAACAGCGAGGGTAATTAACTGTTGGAGCAACTTAACCTGGGAAGGAAAGAGATTCTCCATGGTGTGAAATTTCCAGGCAGGGATGGAAAACCATTGAGAAGAGATGCTCTAGAGCAAACAAACAGGGCGCTAAGTGCAGTGATCATGAGGGGAAACCCAGTTCTGAGTAAAAGAAGAGTCCAGACTCGATTACCATAGCGTGCTGGCCCCTGTGCTGGATGTACATGCTATCTTGCTGCTACTGAACAGGCAGCCCAGCTTCTCAGGGCGCGTGTGAATTTTTCTTTTCCTCTACAATCACTTGTGCTCACTGATCACATGTGTCTCATTTCATTTCATGTCTGATGAAACTCAAAGTCTCAATAGGAAGCCTCAGGGAGAAAAGCTGCATTTCACCTGGTGTCACACCAGAACTATTACAACCAGCCAGTTTCATCTGCTTTCTGTTTAAGCTCATCAAATGACTTGGGAGTGTTCACAACTGACTTTCCCCATCCACTTCATTAGAGTCCCCAGCTTGCAACAAAAACCCAGCCCAAATGACTTTCCTATAAATGTATGTGTGGTTTTGACTATTTCACACCACTCTGACAGCGAAGAAGTGTAACAAGCAACTTGCCACATGATACATCAGTAATGAGGCGGAGGGAAGAGACAAAGAAGGAGGAGGTATTTGGGCTGAATAATGAATGCAGGGTGAAAATGAATTTACACTTGAATGCTGACAGACTTACAGCTGCTGACAACTATAACCTGTGCATTTCAGAGGGCAGTGTTTCATCAAATGCTCTTCAGGTACTCTGGAGTGAATTTATGCAGCAGGCGGTAACACAGCACAAAATGTAAGGTAAACAGGGTGGAAAGTGAATCACTAACTTTCCCTGGGTAAATAGAAACTCTTCATGTTATGGCTGGCACATGCAAATGGAGAGGACAGAGGTGTGCATGGTGGTCGCTCACCCCTGGAGCTGAGGGGCTGTGTCTGGAGCAAAGCCGCGTGACCCTACAGAGTGGGAGGGAGGGGTGGCATCAGCAGTCCCTGCAGAGACCTCTGGCATTGCTGCACATCCCAAAGCACAGCTCCCTGTGGGGTGTCAGCCCCTCTTAAGGATGGTGGCATAGTGGCCAAGGATGAAAGGTGTTGTCCTCTGTGGGAGTGGCTGGGCTGGGTCACACTGGAGCTGCACTGAGCCCACTGTCTTGTCTCTGCTCGTGGCCCCTGCTCAGGGAAGCCCTACAGAACAGGGCAAGCATACAGCAATGCTATGCCATAACACGTGGCAACGCTGCAGCTCATCGCAGCAATGCATCATAGTAGGATGAAGTCCTCCTGGGGAGTTACTCATGCATGTGCTTCAGGAAAAGCAAATGGCTCCTATCACCTGTGTGTTCAGCTGAGCATCCCCTGAAGCACTGAAAAACTGCACCACCTTGGAGCTGAACCCGCTGGTGAGCCTGGTCTGGATCAGCTTTCCCCCCTCCTTTGCTGTGTTGGCCTGGGCTGCCCTACACAGTCAAGCTCCCTGAAACCCTACAGTGTCCAAAGACCCTCTGGATCAAACCTGCCTACCTCAGCTCCCCTCTCACTCCAAACCTTCTTCTTCCACATGTCCCACCAAATTTCCACACCTCCTCTGAGCCAACTGCCTGGCCCTGGATCCCTTACGGGGTCCCATCTATCCACTCTCCCTCCTCCAGGTGTGGTCTTTCAGGCACCCCACACACTGTAAGTTGGGCTACAGCCTCTTGACCAGGCTCCTGCTGTCATCAGCCCCAGGTTAAAGCCACCGGGACTGTGGGGACAGGTCTGTGCTGGCTCCCATGGGACACCAAGCTTGCATTCTCCCTGTTTTGCCGTTCCTCTGCATCACAGCAGAGATAGCACCTACTAGGAGGGTGCAACTGCAGGAGAAAAAAGCCTTAACAGCAGCTACTGAGAAGAAACTGGTTAAAAAGCAAGTCCCGGACTGTAAACAGGCCAATGACTGAATTCGCTAATGAGCCCGCCCCATGCAAGCACCATGAAAGGCAGCAGACAATCAGGTAGCACATGATTTAAGTAGCAGTGATCTTGCAGGAGAAGCGAGAGAGAGATCCTTCCTCTGCTTTTACATCAGGCTGAGCTCTGGGGACTGGGTCATGATTTACTCCAGCACGAGTAAGAACAGAGCCGGGCCAGGAGCTTCATTTCTACCTCCCTGTCTCTTTCTGGTTTTGTCATTATTTGAAATATTTTGGGGGCTGTGAGAACATTTCCCATTATGTGTATATCCCTAGCTTTTTCTCTTTGTATTTATGATTTAATAATTTCTGAATCTGTCACAATCAGTGTTGAAAAGAGCGTAGCTGAGTATAATAGAATAATTTGAAAAGAAATGTTAAAGTGCAGGAACAGTCTGCGTTCTTTTCAGCAGATGCAAAGTGAGTAATATTTAGGGATGTGTTTATAAATCAGTACACCCTTTAATTAAGCAAACATTTTGCTAAGAAAGAATTAATTAGCAATTCATGGCACAATGCCTGGCCTATTATCAAAGAGCTTGTACACGATAAAGCACAATTGCTTGTGTGTCTTTAGAGCTAATTATCAGTAACTTGTTTTAGTTTTATTTCAAAGCTCCTTGCAAAGAGACAAGATAAAGATCTACATGAGGAGTGGTGGACTGGTGGTTTGGCTTTCCCTCGACTCTCTTTCAAGTTTGTACTAATTGCCGTAAGTGGAAAGGAGCCCATGGCTGGTGTGCAGTCCCAGAACTGAGGGTATCCCTCAGGTTATAAGGGACGGAGCATGGCTCTAGTCCAACAGGAGGCAGAGCTGGGATCAGCCCTTTGCTGATACAGACTCATCTTGTAACTTCACACAAGTCATTTTAATGTCTCACTTTCTCATTTGTAAAGCGAGGACAACAGCACTGCTGGCCTGGTGGAGGTTCGCTGAGGATGAACGTGTGAGGCTGTGAGATGTTTGATGCTGGGGATGAGGCAGAGAAGGACCATGAGTAGATGGGAGAGAGCAAGTAGTGGGTTCCCAAAGTGGCTTCCCAGCATGCAGAGCCCAAGGTAGAGGGGAGGGCTCACCCTGGGCTGCAAGAAGAGGGAAAGCTACCTGCTCCATCAGAAACCCGAGAGAAATGGCAAAAGAGCCCTCAGATCCTATGGCTGGGGGAGAGGGGACACGTTGCTGTAAAAGCTACAAATTTTTGTGTCTTTTGGGACTGTGCCAACACAAGAGCTTAAACATGCCATACTGGCACAAGTGACAGGATTATGAGAAGTTTCAATCTGATGCAGATGGTCTTCCCATTTACTTCCTTGTTTAAACAGCAATTTGGCAAGTTTGTAATTCATAAAGCTTTTATAGTGCTCCATACGCTTCTCCCCTGTGGCCCACTAGGAGCTGCCTGGATGTTTGTCAATGCCTGGAAACAGGCATTAGTCTTTAATGAGGTTGTATTCATATTGTTTCCTTTGGTCAGAGGAGCCTTGGGAATTCCACACTATAGAACATATTTCCATTTAAAAAATGCAGCTACTCGCTGAAGTATCGCTCTGATGCTCAACTAACAGGGTTGCCAACCTCGGTATCGCAACCAGCGTACGGTGGTTACAGGGAAGAAAGAAGTGCTTTGAGATCTGCCATGTGCTGAGAAAAAGCCACACGGAGCCGCAGGTGTTGCTTGAAGCAGAGGAGTTGGAGATGGCTGGAGACAGGGGCCAGGCGGCTGCTTTGCCATGGACGGCTCTCAGCCTGCAGGGATGGAGCGGGTAGAAGGTATCACCCTTTGTCATTTGGGGAGAGGCTGAGAACCAGATCAGCTTCACGTATCTTGGATAAGCTGTCCTTTCATTAACTAGGCAGATGGACTGTAGGAATACTAAAGGGCTTCGTTTGCCCACAACTAATATCTAAGCAAAGCACAATGGAATTCTAATCAATTAGTAGCTGTCTTGTGGTTTTGCTGAGTGTAAAATAACAAGGCATCATGGCTTGCATTGGCACTAGCTGCTTAGATCTTAAG
The DNA here is from genome assembly GCF_000699105.1 of Pygoscelis adeliae. Classification (NCBI taxonomy): domain Eukaryota; kingdom Metazoa; phylum Chordata; class Aves; order Sphenisciformes; family Spheniscidae; genus Pygoscelis; species Pygoscelis adeliae. Next base: position 805,541 of record NW_008824286.1, on the reverse strand, counting down.
GCAAGTAAATATTTAGCCAATAATTGATTTTTAGCCAACAACGATTTTTTTGGCAACAAAATGCATCTTTGTTCTTTATCTGCTTACTTGTGTTTTTAATTGCAGGGATAAGACGCACTAGGATATCAGATTTTAACTCAACCTCTTCTGCAGTGGGACATCCAGTGTCTTTGCAGGAACTCAGAAGAAAGCCTTTGGCCTCAAGATTTCTGTGCAGTAGATTAATTAGTCTGTAGCTATCACCTCTAGAACTTCCTGTCCTCACGTGTATCAGTAGTCCTTATTGCTGTAAGTAGGACCTGCTGCCACAAGTAAGGCTTACGGACAAGGACTCCTCACTTATTTTTCAGTCCCCTCAGAGGAACCCCACCCTGTTCCACTATAGATCAGTGTTATCTGTATGCTTCACTCTATGATAAGCACAGTAAATTTTAACCCTCTTCTTATTTGGATGTACTTACTTGAAAAGATTGTTTAATGGTACTTGCAAGACAAACATGAAAACAAAGAAGCAGGGAGGTGAGGCAGCTGGAGGTCAGACAACTGGAGGCAGGTACCCATAGACTAAACTTGCTGTGGGATCTCAGACAATTCATTTAACTCTTCTGATCCTGTTTCCTCAGCATCTTGTGAGAAGATAAAATGGTCCAGCCAGGAGTAGGGTAGGAGCCCTAAGAAGCAATTAGCTAATGAGTATAGCATGACACTCAGATGATGGAGGATCAAGTTTCACTGAGTGACATTGGTATTGGCAGTTAATCCAGGTTCATGGCAGGGTGAGTCAGAGCAATGCTTTGCCTCTGGAATCCAAATCAGCACATTTTGGAAGGTAGCAACAACCAAGCACTGGGTAGGCTTTGCAGGGAGATAAGAACAGTTGTACTGGTAAGAGTGGCCAAAAGTCCATCTGGTATCCTGGCTCCAACCATGGCCATGACCAGAGGAAGGACGTGAGAACAAAGGTGGCACATAGTGTGCTCCCAACCAGTTTCATTTCAGGGTCTGCCTGAGCTGGAGCTGGGGAAACTCCTTGGTCAGCTGTGCAGGAGGGAGAGATAATCCACTTTCAAGCAGCCTGAGAGCTGGGACAAGTTGCTTGTGTCCTGTTTTAGGGGGCAGACGTCCAAGGCACCAGGGTGCAGTTCTGTGGTGTAGCCCTGAGGCATGGGGACAGTTTGGCACAATTACTGATCGTAACTCAAGGGTGGCAGTTCTGCCATGGGTGGTTTCTACTGTGTCTGCTCAAGCCTCTGTTCTGTGCAGAGAGGGGCTGGGAGGGTAAAAAGAATTGGGGAAAGCAACTTTTTCACATTGACAAAGCTACTTACAAATTCATGTCATGGCTTTGGAGTGTCTACTGCCATACAAATGCCTCTCTCTGCTCTGTCTTGGTATAGCTCACAAGGAATGTATTATCAGGAGGATGTATTGTGGCATTTTTGCAATACTATCCTCTGTAGCATATTCCAGCGCATCTCCCTGACAATAGATTTCCTTCACATCCAGCTTCCATTATTAGTGCTGTGTGCCCTTCCCAGAGAGACATTCTTAGGAGTGATGGGTTTGAGAAGCAGTGACAACATGCAAATTATAAAGGGGGATGAGAGGTTATGCAGTAGTCTTAATGGATTTCAGTGGAGACAGGGTTGAAAGCACCACAAGTGTCCATTACTGGGAAAACATAGGCCTAGAATTCAGACTTAATCTGTGCACTTTCTTTTTTTACATGCTATTTCTTCTCATAACTGTCATTGACTCTGAAAGCAAGTTTGGTAGAATTGGACAGGATCTTTCTGTTTGTCTGTATTTCATGTTTGTTTTTCTTCCAAATAAGATGAAATAATACAGATATCAAATTTCATTTTTGAGACTATCATAGAAAAGTCATGCACACACAAACTCTGGTAGGAAAGTTGATACAAACTCCTTGATTGTACGTAGACATATCAAGTTGATAAGGAACCCTACAATGGAAAAAATCTTCACTTCTGTGCATCTCTAGTCAATTTTCCCATAAGAACTTCTCCTGGCTTGGGACATTGCCTTGTATTTCTGAACAAGTGTGGGCATCAGCATGTGTTTTTACAAGTGCTTTAAAGGCAGAAAGAAGAGGAAGAAAAAATATCTTAAACATCAGTGAAAGATAGTGGATCACTGAGTTCAGTGTAGCTGAGAACATGCAGTCCCCTTTGATCGGAGTTCATCCACAAAAGGAAGACAGAAGACAACTTGTTTCTTTGTTTTCGTCCCAGCATCTTGGCCCCTGTTTTGAAGAGTTAAAGGATTGAACAGTGCATGTATTTGGAGGCCATCCACCTCTGCAAGGGTGCATATAAATGCTGGTTTCAAGCTTTGCAAGTGATTGTCAGTACCTGCAAAAGCATTAGAACGTGGCAGTTATAGACTTGCCAAAAACAAACACTGGAAAAACTAGCTCCAAACTTTTTAGGGCTGCTGAAAAAACATGTTATTTATCTTATTCTTAAAGTGTTTTTCTATTTGAAACTTTTTGTTATGAATTTTAAAGTGAGACCTGCAAAGAGCACAGTCTGAAAAAAACTGTTCGCTAACCTTCAAGTCAGCCAGACAAAGCATGTTTTTTGGCAACCAAGCAGCACACACTGCCTCCTGCCCAGCCCACAGGTAAACAAGGAGCCCAGTGGGAATTAGGTGATTGTTGACTGGGCCAAGTGAAGAGACATGAAAGAGTTCCTTGGGATAATGTAAAGGAAAGAGGGCACACATTGCTGAGTGGGAGCAGAGGGAACATGAGACAAGGGATGGTCACTCTCATTCAGCATGTATCCTTGCTGCATTTTCTGTACAATCACCACAGCCACACAAACACATTATTGCTAAGTAAAATCTAAGATGCAAGGGTGAGGGGGGGTGGGGGGGGGGTGGGTCCAAGAGCTGAGGATTCTAAAAATCACCAATTAACAAAAACCAAAGCAAATCCATGGTAGGATGTGGGAGGGGAGTAATCTCCAGCACTCTTCAGAGGAACCAGGTACCCTGACCTGCCCCATTCCGGTGTTGCTAGACACCTAATTGTTGTTAGTGTTATAATGTTTGTACGTCAATGATAATGACTGCGTAAAGAGATGAGGTATTTTGTCATATTGGCATTCAGTTTCCTTTGCATTGCCATGGCAATGCAAGAAAAATTTTGATCACTAGCTGAGACACTTCAGTGTATATTAATACAGCTTTTGCCAAGGAGAGAGATGAATGACAGCTATGTTTATAAGTCTGATTTGAACCTTCTGCTTTTTATGCTGTATCAAAAGCCATGCACTCAGAGAAAGCTGAAGGGGAAAAAAAATAAATCTTACTTACAGTATCTTAAGAGAAATGCCTGAATTTGAGAGAATACGTTTAATTCTTGCTAAATTGGCATCAACATCTTTAGCTGACTGCAAGGCAAGAAAGTCCAAACTCCCTTGAGGTAGCAAGTTCTAAAATAACCTTCTGCTGCAGCACTTGCTGTCAGAAGTTCTAACTCATGTTTCTACTCATCTGCCTCCCTAACGTCTTCTTGCTCACTGGGGCAGGAACTGTTATTTTATCCCTCATTTGTATAAGGTGTGACATAATAAGAACATCAGACCCATGCCTGAGGCCCCTCAGGTCAAGAGAACTACTAACAACCCCAGTTTGTACTTCTAATGGATTTAATTTTCCCTATTCCTACTGTTTTATAACTACAAGAATGTTATATTTTAGGTCTGAGCAGAGAATGCAGGTGCCCATGTCAGCAGCCAGTTGTAGAAGGCAAGTGGAGGGTGGCAGGAAACCAGGTGAAGTGGTTCCTCTAAACACCACACTCTCAAAAGCAAAGGGTCACAAACCTGCTCCCTGCATGCCCAAACCCAGTCTACATTTGCCTCCTTGTTACTAAGGAAAGGGGACATGCCAAGTGTGGTCTCCTGTTCCCAGTTCCCACCCACTACTTAGAAGCTGGCCAAGTAGCACGTGTTGTCCCAGAGAGTCTATCTGTATGTTTGTCCATGATGACCAGGAGTCAGTGGGGATGAGAAGAGGCAGCATCCAGTAGGGCTGATATGCACCACAAGCAGCCAAGGAGCTCAAGTGGTCTCAGCATCCTGAGCTTGAGAGGAACAGTGTCAAGGAAAGCGCCCACCAAAACACAGAATTTCCCTGCTCCAGTTATTGTAGAATAATTGAGGTTGGCTCAACCACTGGATGCAGAACTCCTCTGGACAGTAAGATAATGGCTCTCCAAAGCTTTGGAAAGGCCCAGGGTATGGTAAAGCCAATAAAGCAGGTTGACAACAGTGTAGGATGCAATGTTCATACCCACAGAGCTCTCCTTTTGGTCATAAGAGTCAGGGCTAACATGGCAGCTGTGACAGAGCTTTTGCCAACAAAAGCCTCTAAATGTTTTGAATTGGAGCCATTTGAATAAGTGCCCACCATGAAGATGTGCTCCTTGTTCTCTGTCAGATTAGATAGCTCGCCACCCCATTTCTCAGTGACATCTTTGGGTTCTCCAGGCAGAGCCCCTAATGGTTACCACACCAGGATCTCCGATCCAGTTCACTCATCCGGAACAAAGCCGCAGTCTGTCCAGCCCATAACTTAGCAGCTGTGACAGTGCTTGAAAGCCAGACTGACATCTCTCTAATTCAGATACACATTCATGTCAGCTCTTGTAAAGTTTGCACACCGGGGATCTTTCGTTACACAGATGATTCCTATGGGCACATAGACTTTTGCCTGCAGACTCTTGCCAGGGGCCGGGGTGGGGGGGAGTGCATTTTGTTCTCCAGATATGATTTCTTTCTTTTTCCCTACTTAGCACTTTATTGCAACTGGAAATGTTCTGTAAGGCCACCAGCCTAATTGAAAAAATAGTATCTAGATGCTGTTCTGAAATACATGCATTTAGACTTTACTGTACATGCAAAACAGAAATATATGCATATGAATGTCTATAAACATTTTCCTATTTTTGGCTGAGTGAGCATATTTTCTGGGATCAAGTTAGATTCTGATCTCTGACTAATTAGTGTGCAGGACTAAAATTCTCCAAGGGAGTTTAGTTGTGAAAGATGTATGTTTAACTGCATGTTCAATTTGCAAGTATATTCTCTGCACTGCCATGTACTGATCAGGAATTGTGGGGAAAAAAGTCCGTCCATTTGCATTAGTGGTTTTTTGATTTACCAGCACAACCATTCATGCAAGCTAGATGCTTGGCTGAATTTAGATTTTGCACATGCACGTGTATAGCTAAGTCCCTTAAAAAATCTAGGTCAAACACTGTAGACAACAGTTGGGCTGACTTCTGTATCCACACACTCTTTGCTCTGTAAGAAATTGATTCTAAGCACATTAGAGAAGGGAAGTGGCAAGAGGAAGTTCTGATCAAACAAAATGGATTTGAGTCACCCAGTCTCCCCAAAACATAGCTATTGAGTCTTTCTTAAGAGAAGCATTTCCCATTTTGTTCAGCTCTATTAAAATGGAATCAAGCAGTGCCACCACTGTAGCACGGGAACACAGCCCTGCAATTTGATATGCATCTTGCTGTTTCTCTTACAGGTTCAAACTTGAGGTTGAGCCTGCTTGGGGATTGATCTAGTTTTCCAGCCTTGCTTTTCTAAAGTGCCTGGGTACTTATGCCCTTAATTCGGACTTGCTCTTATCCTTTATCCTCTAGAAAGTTCCTCAGATTTACTTGGTTGGAAAACAAACAGACACTGGCAGACAGTACCTGATGGCAGCTGAAGCCATCACCCTGTGCTCAAACATGAACTAAGTCTTTATGCCGAAGCTCAGCTTGAACAGGTTCGGTGGGAAAAAAAATGTTTCTCTTTTTTCACATGCCCGTCAAAGTTTGAGGTCTCTGTTAAAATGACACCTCAAACCATCTCATTTTGCTCAGCCCATCAAACATGTCAGCATCATCACAGCAATTTGTAAAGCTAATTGATTGATGAATATAAAGGAAGCATTTGTTTGAAACATGTAGATGGTTCATAGATATCTTTGGCTTAGTCCAAGTTGGTAATGTCTAGAAGACAGACAATGTTCTCCAACCTTCATGTTTGTTTGACGGTGATCACTGCCAATCATAGTTAAAATGACTTAAGCTTTTCCATGTCAAGACCCTGCTTGTGACTGCGTTTAGCTCTGAATAAAGAAAATAAAGTGGAGAGCCACAAATATAAAGACTAAGCCAATGGATACAGAGATTGACAAGTTTGGAAAGAGCCACTAGGGTCATCTGGTACAGCAGTCCCAAACAGTCATTGTGTAGACCACAACTCCCACCAGACCCAGAGACCCTCCCCTCCATACATTCCCACCACTCTATAGAACATCTTTTATGAAACTCAGGAGTCCCACTAAAAAGATCAGTGACAGAATTCCCTGTAACTAAGTGTGCCAAGTATGTCTTAACCCTGTCTGAAAGAAGCAGGGACAGCTTCTCTGCTTTTTGTATCAACGTGTCACACAGTCATTGTGAAACGCAAGGAATAAGTAGGTAACTACAATGCTCAGGTGACATTTGTCTAACCATTATTTCTGATGGCATACGAGACATTAGCTAGCTGAAAGGAGGAAGTCTATGCCAGTGGGAAAGGGACTGCTGAATACGTAACAGAAGTAACGAACACTGGCCCTGGTTTTCTTGGACCATATTTGCATGAAAGCACAGGTGTCGGGAGAAACATGGCTGTCCAAAGGGAAAAGCAATTAGAAATGGTAGATTTCAACAGTACGTAGTTCCTGCTTGAGACACCTGAAAAAGTGTCCCTACTTCATTTTTGCTAGTGCAAAGCTGCTGTATGAAAAAGTCACTGAGCACAACAGGAGAACAAAGACCCACAGGAGGGCAGGAGCCACCAGTGATAAGGAAGAACCAAGGCGAAGAGCTGGTTCTGTGGCAGAGGAGAAGGGCTCTTCTCCCAGAAATGCCAACTGTGAAATGTCCTGAATGGACATGGTGAGTGACAGCTGAGATCTGAGCTAAATTACAGTTAGATATTAATAGTAAATTTGATTATTAGACCTCATATTTTGCAAAAGAAATGTTGTTTCTTCCTTTCCAGTCTAATCCAGTCAGGAGGAATTTGAGGTCTGCATGCAGCCACAGAGCCATGATCTCACTGAGATCAGAAGACATGGTGGGATAGCTCACACCACTGAAGTGCTGTCATGGATGGACACAGGCTCTTTAGGAAGGACAGGATGGGAAGACAAGGAGAGTGAGGGAGAGTATAAGCAGCACCCTGGATTGGGCTGCTGGTGGCAGAGGGACAGCCTGACCTCCAAACCCAAGTCACAAAGGTTTAGTGTGCCGAGGAAGAAAAGAGAAATCCCTGCAATCACAGTGAAATTCTCGGTTGAAAATACTCTGCAAACTCAAACATGCAATTTGGGAACAAAGTCCTCAACAAAATATTATATGTATAATGTGTGTGCATGCAGGTGCATGAGTGTACGAAGAGTCCATTGGTCACATCATCCTTCCTTTACACAGTGTCCATTGTCTACCATATAAAAAGTACCACCACTGAAGCAATTCATAGTCACCCTGTCCACAGGCATCTCAAAGAGGCCAAGACAAAATGAGCATGGAGGTTGCAAACCCAGTATTTCCTTGAAGGCTGGTCCTTCCTTTCTCCCATCCCCAGGTCCAGCTGGGGTGTATGGCAGCAGGCAGGACAGGAGCCTGCAGGGATAAATAGCAGACCTTTGGCTACAGGTCTTTCATTCCAGCAATAAAACCCACATTGGCAATAAATCAGGTGGCAAACAAATGTGTCAATAGATCCTGCCAAGTCATTTTAAACCGCAGTTGTTAGGTCTTTTCTGTACAATTTGATGTATATATTTGGCCCCTTAGAAATATAACTTCATTTTCAACCACAGTTTCTGTAATGGAACAATTCCCTACTTCACTGCAGATCTCTCTAGATAGCCAGACTAAAAAGCACACAATGCTTGGCTCAGGTTAGAGGTGTAAACAACCTGGCATTGCACAAAAGTCCATTTCTCAGAGGCCTGGCAAGACAGTTCAGCCTCCTCTGAAGGGCAGCAGCAGTTACGAGAGCCAGTAAGTGGAGACAGCAAATGCAGCACCATCATCCAGACCTGACCTACTGGAGCGTGAAAACAGAGCCAGGCCAAGCACTTGAGGATGGGGGCAGGGGAATGCAGCACAGAGCACACCCACACATGAGTGTGGCTACAGCCGGTGGGTGCTAAGCTCCAGGTTACTCACTCTCCTACTAAAGCCCAGCCAGTCCCCCAGCCTTAGAGCTCACTAAGATTACGTGCTGGAGGAGCTAGTGCCCAGAAGCCGCAGAAGGGCTTTATGACTGCATTTAGCATGTTACAACACCCTACCATGGACACAGCTTCATTGATAAACCAATGCTCAACTCATGCTCTGTGGTAGCATGGATGCATCCTGCCTTGGGGTTGTACCAGCAAACAAACACCCCTCTGGAAGCAGACTTGTTGTGAGATTCATGGATGAGCAGTGCCCACCCTCATTTCTCTTCAGTCACAGCATCTGCAAGGGTTGCCCTCTTACCAGGTCTGTGGGCCAAAACCAGACCTTGAGCTGTGTGATGCCTATTTGCATAGGGGCTACAGCCTCCTCTCTGACGCAGTCACCCTGACATAACCTGGTGTAGGTGAAGCCAACATGGGATGCCCATCTGGAGAGATGCCGGCACCACTGAGTCCAGGATCCTTCCAGCATAACTACCCACCTCGTAAGAGCACCGCAGAGATAAAAGTAGGAGTAGCACCAAAAAAACCCAGAGGCAAAACTGAAGTTAAAGACAAGGACTGAGAGCATGAACTATCCAGAAAGTCATCCCAGACACAGCCAATGTGGCTGGGAGCCCCTTCAATGAAATGCAATCACTCCCCTTCCCTCCCAGCCTCTCTAGCATGGCCTTGGGAGATGCCGCTTAACATTTTTCAAGCCTAGGACAAGGCAAAGAATCGTATGGTTGAAAAATGGCCTTTAGTAGAACATGAAAGATTTTATGAAAAACTATTGGCTTTTTAGAAGTGTTTCCCCTTTTTTGATTTTTTTGGTGACACCCTCTATCAGTCTCTTTTACTGCAGCATGCAATGTAAACTAGCCTTTGGTTTCTCTTCTGGAATCATTCTTATGTTAAGATACTTTTTCAATCAAAAACCTATCAAAATAGTTCATCTACAGAAAATCTACTTTTGGGAAGCTGAAGTTTGCATTTTCTGCAGGCAGACACATGGAACACAGTCATTCAATTCTGCTTATTTCAGTATGCAACAGAGGTACAAGACAGACTGCTCCCCAGCCTGCCCCATCCAAGCTCTGCACAGTCCTACCCAGACCCTTATTTTCCTGCTACCAGGTGACAAGTTACCCCACTGCAAGCTGATCCTCTCATTTCACCAGCCAAATTCCTTGTTCTTTCTCTGCTTATGAATTTCTAATGCAACTGGTGCAGAAGCCTACTCTCCTACAAGTTTCCAAGCTTCCTAGATTTGAAGGGGGAAAGGGATAAAACCAGGCTCACTAGAGATATGCCTGGGGGCAGCACACCAATGTTTGAGGGACAGTGTGCTAGCAAGGTCCTTCAGTCTGCCATCTCAGTGGAGGTAGGGGATGGAGAGCCATGTGGCAGCAAAGACGCAAGGGTTATGGATGTGTTAGAAACCACAAAGGCACCTGAGAATGGTCACATAGGAATTAGGGCTTCTCCCCCCACAAAAGTGGTGGGATCAATAGCCCAACTGAAGCGCATCTACACCAATGCACACAGCACGGGCAACAAACAGGAGGAGCTGGAAGCCATTGTGCAGCAGGAAAACTGGCAACTATGATACAGTTACTATCACAGAAACACGGTGGGATGACTTGCACAACCGGAGTGCTGCAATGGATGGCTATAAACTCTTCAGAAGGGATAGGCAAGGAAGGAGAGG
>NW_008824286.1:774712-795170 GCF_000699105.1 Pygoscelis adeliae | reverse complement strand
CCAGCCCCTTCATCCTCGTGCGCTGCCGGGGAGACAACGGCTGTGCTGGCCTCTCCCTGATGGTCTCCAGACATGGGAGAAGCCATGTGTTCTCCATCCTCGCGTGCCGCTGGGACGAGAGGGGCTGTGCTGGCCTCTCCCTGGGGCTCTCCAGCCAAGGGAGACCCGGTGTCCTGAGGTGCTGCAGGTGTTCTTGCTGCTGTCGCCGCATCCATGCTTTGTGCCAGGTCCTGCTGTTCTGCCGGCTGCTGGCGGGATGCCTGGATCACAGCCACAGCCCTGCGCACGGCCTCGCTCACGATGCGCTGGGCTGTGTCCTGCAGAGCCGCGGTGTAGGCCGTGGGGCTGTGCGGGACAGGTGCCTGGCTCTCTGCCTGTGCTGCTGTGGCCTGCTCGCCGCAGACGGGAGAAGCTGGTGCCTTTGCCTCGTCTTGTGCCGCAGGAGCTTGAGGCGCGTGGTGCCCCTCTTCCTCAGGAGCTCCAGCCAAGGCTGAAGCTGCCGGTTCGGCGTCCATGAGCCCCGCCGGGGCAGGAGACACGCTCTGCAGGTCGCCGGCTGCCTCTCCTGCCACCTCTGTGCCCATGCTGCTGGTCCAGCCGGGCCCCTCCTGGGGCTTGACCCAGATGTTGCAGGTGGTGATGTCTTCCCCTTGGGACAGCTCTTTGTCGCTGTCGTCTTCCCACTCCTCCTCCTCCTCCTCGGCCAAGGCCCCTGGCTCCTCCTAGAAATACATTAACAGCAAAAGGAGAGTTAAGGCAAATCTCCATCCTTTACTGCACCAGGGGGAAACGTAGTGACCAAGGCTGAGGTACTTAATGCCTTCCTTGCCTCAGTCTTTAATAGTAAGAGCAATTGTTCCCGGTGTAGCCAGTCCGCTGAGCTGGAAGCCCAGGACGAGGAGCAGAATGAAGCCCCCATAATCCAAGGGGAAATGGTTAGCGATCTGCTATGCCACTTAGACGCACACAAGACTACGGGGCCAGATGGGATGCACCCAAGGGTACTGGTGGAGGTGCTCGCCAAGCCACTTTCAATCATATTTCAGCAGTCCTGGCTAACCGGGGAGGTCCCCGTTGACTGGAGGTTAGCAAACGTAACGCCCGTCTGCAAGAAAGGCCGGAAGGAGGATCTGGGGAACTACAGGCCTGTCAGCCTGACCTCGGTGCCGGGGAAGGTTATGGAGCAGATCATCCTGAGTGCCATCATGCGGCACGTACAGGACCACCAGGTGATCAGGCCCAGTCAGCATGGGTTTGTGAAAGGCAGGTCTTGCTTGACTAGCCTGATCTCCTTCTATGACAAGGTGACCCGCTTAGTGGATGTTGTCTACCTGGAACTTAGTAAGGCCTTTGACACCCTTTCCCACAGCATTCTCCTGGAGAAACTGGCTGCTCATGGGTAAAAAACTGGCTGGATGGCTGGGCCCAAAGAGTGGTGGTGAATGGAGTTCAATCCAGCTGGCGCCTGGTCACAAGTGGTGTTCGCCAGGGCTCAGGATTGGGGCCAGTTCTGTTCAATATCTTTATCAGTGATCTGGACGAGGGGATCGAGTGCAACCTCAGTAAGTGTGCAGACGACACCGGGTTGGGCGGGAGTGTTGATCTGCTTGAGGGTAGGAAGGCTCTGCAGAGGGACCTGGACAGGCTGGATCGATGGGCCGAGGCCAACTGTATGAGATTCAGCAAAGCTCAGTGCCGGGTCCTGCACTTGGGTCACAGCACCCCCGTGCAGCGCTACAGGCTTGGGGAAGAGTGGCTGGAAAGCTGCCCGGCGGAAAAGGACCTGGAGGTGTTGGTCGACAGGCGGCTGAACGTGAGTGGGCAGCGTGCCCAGGTGGCCAAGAAGCCACCTGGTAACGAAGCTGGTGAAGGCTCTGGAGAACAAGTCTCATGAGGAGCGGCTGAGGGAACTGGGGCTGTTCAGCCTGGAGAAAAGGAGGCTGAGGGGAGATCTTGTCGCTCTCTACAACTACCTGACAGGAGGTTGTAGCGAGGTGGGTGTGGGTCTCTTCTCCCAAGTAACAAGCGATAGGACAAGAGGAACCGGCCTCAAGTTGCACCATGGGAGGTTTAGATTGGCTATTAGGAGAAATTTCTTCACCAAAAGGGTTGTCAAGCACTGGGACAGGCTGCCCAGTGGTTGCGTCACCATCCCTGGAGGTATTTAAAAGAGGTGTAGATGTTGTGCTTAGGAACATAGTTTAGTGGTGGACTTGGTAGTGCTAGGTTAATTGTTGGACTCAATGATCTTAAAGGTCTTTTCCAACCTAAACGATTCTATTCTATTCTAAGCCACATGCACCACTCTAGAATTACTCCCCCCACCCCAAATCTCCCCAGAGCTTTGGGCAAAGCAAAGTTCTGTGCAGCATCTCTAGCCAACCTGAGAAGTGAAAGGGGCCAGCTAGTTATACCACAAAAGGCCTCTTTGTGCAAATTTCATTGAACGCTGTGCAGCTGATATTTTAGGAACAATATCTGAGAAGAGATTTGAAGAACTGCTTATGTGATGGTTTTGTTAACAGAGGTGAGAACATGCACAGGGAAGCTTATTGATTCCCTTTATTGGGCAAAATTTGCTTCCTAGAATTCAGAGTTAGAGACGGGCCACGACTGCAATACTAAATTACCATGAGCTGCCTGCATGGAGGGACCATCCAGAGGGTACGGCTGACCTGAACAAGCTGCCTGAAGAGCTGCTTAAGCACACCAGGCCACAGCTCTGACTCAGTCAAAGAAAGAGTCAGGAGAGGAAGGAGGGAGGAAGAGAAAGCAAAATGAGAGCAGTAGAAAATGGAAGGTTTATGGAAGGTGTCTGTGGCATTCTCTATATAAAGAAAGACCCACCCTGCCCACTGACCCTGGGAAAACTGCTGCTGTTTGGTGTGTTTCACTGATGGATCTGTAGTGGTTCATGGAGATATGGGATAGCTGGAGTATGCAGGGCCATAACAAGACATTTTCAGGGGGTGGGGGAGTGTCATCAAACCAATACGCATCCCTTTCCCACTCTAAACCCTCCTTATAAACTTAGATCAGATGGGAAATCCCTGTTATCTGGCTTCTAGTCCATCAGGTATTAAGTGTCCCCGTTACAGCGGTGCTCCAGCAGACATGCATTGCCCTTTGGTGGAGTGAGTTACCTTCTCCTACAATGCAATGGAGCAGCAGCCAGCCTGCTCAGATGTCCCCATGCCTGAATACTAACCTGGGGGTTGTGGTGGCTTGTGTAACTGCAGAGACAAGGAGGAAAATGGTATGTGTGGAAGGAAAAGGAGAAGAACCAGCAAGGCTCTTAGAGCAAGGTAGGCAGCAAGTGCTGGGGGGAAGGGGAGGAGGACAACTACAGTCAGCCCTCAGAGTTATTCATAGAAACCACATACCACTTCATCCTTATGTATTCATGATCAAAAACCCCTCAAATTCTAGTGTTTTCTTATCCTGCAGACCAACCTCACAAATCACTGACAATCTGCAGTTTAGGAGTATCTGCTCCAGACCCCCTGTCCCACTCATCCAAGCAGCATTGCACATGGGTTACATGATTGGTATCATCCTACAGAAACTGGCCAAGCAAAACTCATCTGCATACACATAGACGATTGCCCCTGTTGTGTGCTTTAAAGCTGATTTTTCACCTGCTCTGCAGCTTCTACCCTCTCACAGAAGAGAGCTGCAAATGCCCCAATGTGCAGAAAGAGCAGGAACAGCCCCCAGGGTCCCCCTTTCTGCTGGCTCCAAACCACATTCGCACACGGTTCAGCCCCAGGCTGCACCATGCTCTGCTCCATGCTCACATCTCAACAGATGTAGCCCACATCTCGCCTCCCCTTCCCAGCAGCTCTCTGCTCCCTCACCGCTCTCTCCTCACATGTCCCATCCAATCCCTTATAAAAGCGTTCATCCGCTCCGTGGTCAAGGATAAGCTGGTTTTGCAGAAAGGATAAGGATATCCTCTCCCAAGTTATCACTTACCTCCTGGAGACACAGCTGCCATTTCTGAGAATTTACAAGTCGATCTGTTAACACCTTAATAAACATCCTGTGCTAACGTGGTTGGGGACCTGAAGAAACTGGATAACAGCCTCTCAATGGTGCTGACTCTTCAGCTGTCCTGCATGTGAAACCTCACCAGTACCTTGTAACTAATTCAGTTGGGTTTTTTCCTTTGTTTTTAGCATTAGTAATATTCTTTAGCATTGCTCCTTATCCCTAGAATGATCTGCATGCAGCAAAAGCTGATAAGCAATAAATCATATCTCCTATCAGGAGCCATTGTGCTCATGGGGAGCAGCTGGGCTGGGGCGGGGGAACTGATCTTGTCAAGGGCTGACCCAGCCCCTCTCAGGACCTGGAGCAGTGACAACCATTTTGAAAGAGGGTATTTGATTGCCGTATTTTCTCTGGAAAGATGAACTTTCAGCACATTTCAAAAAACTACCTAGTGGACCAAAGCTCTTCAAGCAGGAAAATCTCAATAGGGAAATGTATGTTTGTGTGTTTACGTACAATAGTTTGTTTGCTCTAGCTTCTCTCTGTTCCTCCACGGCAGAGTAAAACAGCTAGAGAATACTCGAGAAGCTAAATTAAAAAAAAAAAAAAAAAAGAAAAGGTAAATTCAATAAAAAAATATGTTAATTTAAGAACATAGCATATCCCATCATATTATAGGCATGCACTGGCTTTATATTTCTGGCACAGTACTTATATTTTAATCCTTTCAAAGTTAGTTACAACTGTGTTAATTTTGAACTGAATCATTTCAAGGTAAAAATGATTTCTGAGCTGTTGTAAGCATCCCCCAGGCTAGTAGTGGAAAGCCAAGAAACACAAGACCAGGAATGAAAACCGAACACATGGGTTTCTTCTTCACTGCTCTCATTTTGCTTTCTCTTCCTCCCTCCTTCCTCTCCTGACTTTCTTTGACTGGGTCAGAGCTGTGGCCTGGTGTGCTTAAGCAGCTCTTCAGGCAGCTTGTTCAGGTCAGCCATACCCTCTGGACGGTTCCTCCATCCAGGCAGCTCATGGTAATTTAGTATTGCAGTCTCTGCAATATCTCTGTCCACCTACCACCAGAGAGTAAAATGTGAAAACAGAAACAAAACTAACTATGGCTTCTTTAAAACTCTCTTGGTTGTCTGTAGGAATAAACATCACCATGACCTAATCAAATTGTGTGCCCCAATACAGGGAATTGTAATCTGCATGTGACATATTTTTCTGTTTTCCTTACATTTAAACTTAACTCCTGCGTTTCTAATGCTTATTTGTGCAATAATTGCAGCACTCCATGGTGTGCTTTAACTTCAGTTACAGATATGTGCTATCATCCTTAACTTTTCCATGGTGTTTATGTAGAAATAAACATTATTTTTGGCCCAGCACTGTCCTCAGTCTGCCAGTTCTGTTTCCACAGATGCTCTCCATTTCTGCTCTGCAGTATCACTCTGCTATTTCATGCAGTATGTGCACAGCAGTCAGGGCCAAATGCTTTCCAGCTGTGGGTAACTCCTTTCAAGGAGATAATATCTTGGGGGAAAAAACCAACTTACCACCTTTCCTGCTCCAAGTGTAGTCACACTAACTTTCCTCTGTGGTTGCGTGTCCCCATGCACAGGTCAGGAGCCCACCCCTCTCACTCCTTCTGATATAGAGGCAATTTCAGCCTCAGTGTGTTAAAAATAATAATTTGTCATTAACCATTTCTCAGCTGTCACTATGATGCTGTCACAGGGGAAGCCCAGCAGCTTAGTGATACCTCTGCTGGGATTGAATATGACTCCAGCACAGTTTCAGCAGCTTTGGTTTATTATGTTGAATGTTTGGACGAAGAAATTTAAAGCACATATATGGTTGCCCCAAATACAGAGCTGCTTCAGCTTCATATCTAAAAAATTCTGCTATCACCATACAGGTCCCCGACTTTAGTGTGGTTTCACAGGCTACATTCTTGATGTAATTGTGGATAATCCGGAGTGTCCCCAGACCCATCTGTAAACAGCAGTAAAAAGCATATCTTATACTAATACTATTTCATTATTATTCCTTAGAGATCTCAGTTTGTGTTGTGTCTTAACCACGCCAGGTGCTGAGCCACAGTAGGTGGCCTTTTCTGTTTTCTGTGCAGGCAAATGCTGTGAAAGAAAAGGCCAGCAGCTGCCAGGCATCGCAACATTAGAAGTCACCAGAATTTTCTGCTGTATTGCAAACCTGAATCTTTCCATCAGATCCACCTCCAGAACTTACAGTTCATCCCTCACAGTCATCTTCTGCTACCTACAACTGTAATGCAGCATTTGCCGTCTGAGATATGGGTATGAAATACATGTTTCTCTGGATAAAAGTACAACCAAAGCCCTGTGAAGAAGGTTCAAGTCTGTAAAGGGAACAGTGCAGAGTTGCCAGCTGACTGGTTGGGTGTGAACCAAAATAAGAAATCGTCTGAGTTTCTTCCTCCAGCTGTGCTTCTCTATTTGCATTTTTATGATTTTTAATCAATCAGTAACTGATAAGATTCCTCCAGTGAAACCAAACATAGATACCATGATAATGTGATGTGGCCCCTAGAAATGATATAGCGTCAGTGGAAAAGGGCAGAAGGAGCTGCATTATGCCCACTCATGCACAGGAGTGTCTTACTTGATTCACCTGTCCTTCCAGCCATGCTCGGTTCCCAGCTGCCCCTCCGTCACGCGGGCTGTACTCCATGGGCATTGCACCGCTGGGTGCACCTGAGTCCCAGGTGCTCACAAAGCCACACCAGCCTTTGAAAGCTTTAGATTAGGGATATGATTCTATGATTCTATGATATGCAGAAGAAAGCACCAAGCGACAAGTGCTCATATACAGATACCTTGCAGGAGCAGTTCAAAATAATTCTCTTCTTTCAAGCCTGAACCCTCAGCTCTCGGGTGTTTGCCTTAGTCAAGCAGTGTCAGCAAAAGCTTGCTGAGTGTTTAAGTACTCTTCAGGAAACAAAAACCAGTAAATAATAACTGCCTTTGCATGTTCATCTCCCTCTCTCATCCTCCCTTCACATGGAAGCAATCCTGTCAATTCCCAGGCAGATGCTGATTAGGCCAGCATTTAACCTTCAATATCTCCATTTAACCGTTCATTTTGCTCTGTGTGAGGTGACACACAGCTTTCCAAATGACATTTGGCGCCGTACTCTTCGCACACCTAAAACAGACCTATTTTGGGCTGCAAAGATGGGGCATGCCATGCTGTGCACGGAACGGGTGCAGGTGGAGAGCTCAGCTGTTGCAAGAGCAAGGATTGGACGGGGGCTCAGCAGAGAGCACCACAGCCGAAAGCACAGCCAGGAGTGCCAGTGTGGGGGAACAGGTACCAAACTGCAGGTGTGAACGTCTAATGCACAGCTGCCTGGGAGGCATCAGGACAGACAGGAGCTGCAGGAGCAGAATCGGCAGATAAAACCCACCACAGGGTAAACACTACGGGCTGCAAAGCTGCAAAGCTGCAAAGCATGGTGCGGTCCTGGCAAACCCTGCACCTCAGTTTGCACACAGCTGCTGGCACGTTGCAGCTACAGCAAGGACACAAGCTTCTTGTAGCAGCCAAAGCAAACTTGTGTTTGCTTTGAACACTCTTTTGAACACTCCTTGTGTTCACTTTCCTTTCCTCTGGGCATGTTGTTCCTTGTTGTTAAAGGCCAGGCTTGTGTTACGTACTGTCCATGGAACAGTTTGAATTTTCTTTTTAAAATTGAACTTTTCTGGATTCCCCCCCACCCCCCAAACTGAAAAATTGAAAACCTATCTCCTCCTCCTTCCACTCCCAGGCTTTGAAATCTTTATTTTGTGAGTAAAGAGAGTTCTATCTTACTGTAAACGTTTATAGCATTTCAAAACCAATACTTGACCATTTTGCTAAAAAAAAAAAAATTAATTTTTCCCTATTCATGTTTTTCTGAAGGAGAAAACAAGACATTTTCAGCCACACAGAAAATGTTCTCATTTGGGTCAGACAGCTATTCTGAGTACAGGACTGATAACCATCTGCAATTATCATCCGCAGACAATTGGATGAATGTTCCCTTGCAGCCTGAAAGGGCAGGTCACTCACAGCATCTCTTATTCATTAAAAGTAAAGAATAACATGACGGTATGTCACTGGTACCTTCAGCCGGATTGGCATGCTGAGCCCTCCCTCCGCACTGGGGCTGTGTAGGTAGTGACTTCTGTCAAAAAAGAGCCCTAGAGGAGGTATAATTAACAATCACATCTTCATCCCATAAATAAAGGGATTCCGGGATGATGGATGAAGAACCTGCAGCTGCAATACGTCTTTCACATTAAGCATTACAGTGCTCTATCTCCGCTGCTCCTTACTGACTTCATCAGAGCACCAGTGAGCTCTCTGAATTCAGCCTAATATTTCTGAAGATTTAGGTAGGCATGGCTTTGCCCTGAAAGCCATGCCCGTGTGAGAGGTCTGGTGGAGGAGGTGGGTGGGAGGACATCTTGGAGCAGTTCCCGACTCTCTTACTGACTTTTGGGTTGCCTCGATGAAGACATTTGATTTGCTTGAGTTTACCTGCTTGTTCGACAGACAGGACATTTTCAGTATTTGCGGTCATCTGTATGCACATGAAAAACAAAAAGACTGCATTTTCCCCAAACTGCCCTGTTGCCTGGGTAATTACATGAGCCATATGCTGAGGTCCTTCCTTAGGCAAATGCCCTGCTGCGGTCAAAGGGACACTGCCAACGTGACAGATGGGCAGCACTGAGAACGGACTGGCCGGGATGTGTGCCTTGGGAGCGTGTGTAAGTGCCTTTGTGCTCATAAATACAGAATTGATGGTGCTCAGTCTGCATCTTGCAAAGTCTGCGAGTGTCTTAAGAGAGGCCCCTTGAAAATGTGTCCCAGGTGGATAAACTCAGGGAGATGGAAATTTCTGTCTCCTTTCCACATCTCCGAGGGACGCTGCTGTGAAATTCTCTGGCTGTGTCATTCCCATTACTTTCCTGAGATTCATAGTTATATGCATCCACATAGATACATATACAAATATATAAATATATGCTTACACACACCTACATGCACGTGCACACCTCGTGTATATATATATTTTTATTTATCCTGCCATTTAGAAATTATCGTCAACCTCTTCATAATACATTATTATTCCATTAGGATCACTTCAGCTAACAAACATTCGAGGTACAACTGCCCCGAGGTCTCCTGATATGATGTACATTAAAGTTTAATGCTGTATTGATGTGTGCATTGTGTTCCATATGAGCCAAGCTGTTCCATTAACTATGCGCAAAGAGCTATGAAGTTATAACGTTTATCTCTACGGGCGCTCCAGATTACGTTTTCCTGTTGCATGCCTCCAAGGCTAAACATCTAGTCCTCAATTTACGTAGAGCTGTTAAAATTTTTAAACCTTTGTAAATGATGAACAGTTTATCAGTGTAACTGCATTTTTGTCAGCCTTGGCTGGGGAGGATAAAGAAATATTGGCCTTTTTCCAATGGTCATTTTTTTTTTTTTTTTTTCCATTTAAAGCACGAGTTGGGTAGAAACAGTATCCATTATTAATAGATAAATGTTTTATTAAAGATATAAAGACCACAAAGATTTGTAACTTTAATAATCTAGTTTCTTATTTTAAATTCTGTAACACTATTATTTATTGAACAACTGGGGATATTTCTTACAGGATCACAGTTAGGCAGAACCACAGCAAAATGGATAACTCTGTGCTATCTGGGGGAAAATATTCCGGCTGACTTAAGAGCTTCCTGACAGGATTTTTTTTTTTAATAATTTTTAAAATAAATTTGTCACTGGCTGTTTACAATAAGGCCTATAAAGTTTCAAAGGGAAGTCTTTTTTTCTTAACTTTACTTCTGCTGCTGCACATGCTGGAGTGTCCTTAAAACCCTGCTCAAATATTCTGCAAATTATTCCGGTTTCTATGTTAAGCCAATTTTTTTTTTAGCCTTTGCTGTGCTACAGCAGAGCGATCACTGCATTTTCTCTTCCCTGCAGGGTGATCTGTTGCTCTCAGGTGACTGAGTGAATTGTAAGGGGAAAAGGAATGTAATTTTTGAACTTTATTTTGCTCTCCCTTCTTGGATTTCACTTCATGGGCTTTTTTTGCATGTTGTTCTTGTGCTTATTAGACATTGCAAGGGCTGTGTGAATAACTGATTTCCTGAGAGTTAGGTCTGGCAGTTCAGAAAATTCAAAATATGAAAAAGTCATTTGGACTAATCTGATTTTTTTTTTTAATTCCAGAGTAAAAAATTAATGCTTATGTTTGAGCACTCTAAAATGGTGGAAGGGTTTTGCAAATAAATGAGTTGAAAGAAGAAAAATAGTTAACAATAGCCATGCTCAGCTGTAGCTAACAATAAATAATTTTGCTACAAAAATCTCAAAACTTGCACTTTCTATCTCCAGTAGAAATTGTGGGGTTTTCCAAAAAGCAAAGTTTCTGTTTTCTAAAAAGAAACTTTCTGGGTTTATCTAACTCCTTTTAAGCCTGGACAAAATCCAAACAAAGTGTCATCCTGCAATAGTCAGCGTTCAGCTGGTGACCAAACATCATTAAACACCTGAAACTTAAAAGATCTAAACCATTTTGCTCGATTCAGCCTAGAAACCTGAATATGAAATTCCTAAATCCCACATTAAAGCTCTTAAGACAAAGTACTTGGCAATTTCAGGCTACTCCTCCCTGCATGTTCATGGCTGACACAGTACTATGTCAGCAAAACGTTTTTTTTGTTTGCTTGTTCAAGTTTGGGTGTGAAATATTCCTGACCAGATGAGCAGCATTCTGATATAATATTCTATTTTCTGAGATCTGTGCATACATACACACTTACCCTTCTGAATCTGTATACGGGCTATATTCAAAACTCAAATCACAGAGAATTTATTCTAAAAAAAGAAAAAAACAAGTTTTGTTTGCCACTTTCTAGTAGAGATCTGACTGGATCCTTCTGAGTGTTTTCCATTAAATCTTTTCCACTCAGTAAATACCAGTTACTGAAACCAAAACCGTTTTCAAGGGAGAGGGACATTTTCAATTAGCTTTTTCAATCACATTTACCATAATACAGTGTGAAATTATAAAAATATTGTATTTCAGTAGTTTCTAAGCAAAAATATTTGCTTTTACTTTTTGAAGATTATGAATTCTAAAAGGCTGCAATTACAAAGAACTATTTAAAACCATCTATTTAGCCATTTATTAACCATTAGCCATTTATTTAACCACCTATTTAACCATTTAACCAGCTATTTAATCAACTATTTTAAAACATTTCAACAGACCTGAGTGAAGAGGTCTTTCTCAAACTTCAACTTGCAGGAAAGCTGATGATTTTGGGTGTTATTTGTGATTCAGAGAGGGCCATTTGGTGTTCTTGAAACTGCAGAAAGTCCCATGGGATAATGTCCCAGACAGCTCTGGCAGTTACTGGTAAGGGACTCTAGCTCTTGCAAAAATCATTAGAGATGTCACGTTCCCGCTTTCACTCCAACAAATAAAATCAACCACTGGAAGGATGGGGCCGGTAGCTGTTGTTTTCATAACCACAACTATTCCCTGACTCTGAATGAACATTATTTACATGGTGCTTAACCTACCAGGAAATTATCTGAGATAGTGCATCAGACTTGTTTTACACATTGTGCTTGGCCAAAAAATACCCCCAAAATTGTCTTTGGACACTGACTGCTGTTGTGAACAGACACACTGGTGTGTAGGCACAGGCGTTTGGGCACAGCCGGCGTGCAGCGGTACGAGCAACCCCGCTCAGCAGGGACTTGAGCCATGCTTTCGTCACACCCCCTACATTGAAGGATAAGCAACGTCTGTGGCTGGTGGCATCTGCCACTTGTTTATATTCTGCATTAAATGTGAAACTGGGCATCCTGGACAAGTTTCAAAGCTCCCTCTGGACACAAAGTTGTAGGTCATACGCAACCTATTTTGCTGATCCATGAGACAAATTGCATTTCTGTTAAATCAAGCCTTCAAGGAACATCCTCCCTGACTTGACAGTGACTAGTTACTCTGGCTTGCAGCAAACAATTGTGGAGTGACAGGCATCTGACAGCGATTTCTCAATGCCTGGGCTGCAGTTTTCTCTTCTTTTCCTTGGCAGGTTGCAGAGCAGCAGCAGGATATCAGTGTGTGCTTCAGGGAGGGAATTTCTGATTTCACTCCCAGCCTTTCGTAGGAAATCATTTCTTGATAACAGAGCTACAGGGTGAGGAAAGAAGTAGACCTTGGCTGTAAGAAGGAGAAAGAGCTGCCTGCTCTGCATGGCATGGAAACAAGATTTGATTAGACAATAGTATTACAAGACTTGATACGTTTACAAAATGTGAGTGAAGAAATGCTTGAGCAATTAATACATTCAGTAGGTGAACATAAAACCTCGGTGGAAGGTGGGACTCTCCGAGCTTTCTCTGGTTGCCCTGTGACTCCAGACCATATTAAAAGCAAATGAACCAACAGCGAAACAGGCTGATGCTTTGATGGAAAAGTGCTGCACTGAGGCCAGTAATAAAAGTTATGTTAGTTCTGCCTCTTGACTCCTGCTCAGGAACATCTGCAATTTTCCATACTAATTTCTAAGATGGCAATCTAAGCAAAAGTAATGTTAATTAGGCCCTCTCTACTATCGGACTAATTCGATGTTGATGGTTCTCTGTCTACTAACATTGCTAACAATAAATTTTGCAATATGTTTCTGGTAAGCTTGGTCGTGCTAATAAATGTTGGTTCAAGTGGGAATGCCTTGGGCCCAGGAGCTAGAGAATCCCACATCACAGTCAGCGATTTCACTCTGAGGTTCCCAACTGCCTCTTAGAGCATTGGGAAAGCTGGTCAGGGAAATGCTGTGCCTTGAAGGTGAAAAGCACCGAGGTCATCTGCTGGAAGATGATGCAGGTTTGTGCAAGTGTAACCTGGTATCTGGCCATGGTGGGCTATGTCATAATCTAAATAGATCTTTGCAGGTAAAAGGATTTAACTTTATTTACAATGAAGAAGTCTTTCAAAATCTCAAGAGATGCTCTAAATCTTAGTGAAGTTCGAGTACTGGGATGTCTCAAACAACTACTTCATACACTAAGCCAGCAGGCAAAAGAATGCAAAAGCCAGAAAGCCAGTAGGAAACAAAGGTGCAGTCAGGGAAGACGTGGAGCTTGTTTCTGGAGAGGGAGAGCAGGGACTGCTGTAAAAGAGCAGCAAGGATGCAGCGGGTGAAATAATCCCCCACCCTGCCAGTCCTGCCTGTTGCTGGGGTCCTGTCACAGGCAGGATGGGTGGGTTGGGAATCACTGAGCCTCTGCTATTGCTGAAGGTTTCCTGTCCAAGTGAGCCCCCAGTACAACAGAAATCCCAGTTTTTCACATTGTCTGCAGGGGAAAGATGGAGAAAGAAAGAAACAAACAAAAAAAGGATGGGGCTGGTAAAGCTTGCTTAGGTGTCGTGAAACAGGAGAAGTGATGAAAGGACCAGGAGTAACAGGCTGGTGCTCGGCTGCATGATTCCTCCCTCCCTCCCTCCACTTCATTACTGAGGTGAGGGCGGAGGATGCTCCAGTTCCTGTGTGCTGAAAGCACAGGCACTGCTGCCACCCACCACATCTTCTCGGGGAAAGCTGTCCCTCCTCATCAGCTCCAATGCAAAACCCTTGCTGGGGGTACAGGGATGAAGAGCAGAGCCTCTGCAAAAGCTGCTGTCCCCAGACTCCTGACCTGGGGGTCTGAAGAAGGCAACTCTAACAAAAAAACCCACAAAACCTCCCCCCATTAAGATCTCAACCTTACCTAAGGAATTCAATAGCAATGATGCCAGCTGGGCTGTAAACATGGGGCCAGAGGAACCCCCATGCCATGGGTGGCATGAGAGTGCACCAAGAAGTTGGACTGCCTGGCACCCAGGTCTGCCTAACCTTGCCCCCTCCTGTGGCATCTCTCTTAGGTAACCTTTATGCCTTGTGTTCTCATTATTGGCAACCCCAGCTATTCAAAACCTCTTCACCTGGATGTCACTCAGCTTTGCTGTCTCTCAAATGCTTCTTTTTAATTATCTTCTTCTTGCTTATCCCATCAGTATTGACTCCAAGCCACTGCAACATAGCTCCAAGTGCAAATGCTTTCCCCATACACCATGTGCCTGAAATGGAGAGATGAAGATGTTAACAGCCGATCTTCAAGAACTCTTTCACATCTTCCTCCCCTCTCTGGGTCATCAGACCCACCAGCCGTTCATGCTCTTAAGGCCAGATACCATGGGAGACATGGTACTACTATAGGAGACAGGAGAACTCCAGTGTAACCTATTGAGATATTCAGCTGCTGACACGGTTGGGGGTCTTCCTCACATTTCTGCAAGTTTATGACACTGGTAGCACTAGCCAGAAATTTCCTCTTGGGGGGCTAAGTATTGACAGATGCTCTGTGTCCTGAGGGTACAAAAAGAGTTAACATTCCCTCATCCTGGCATGAGCTGTAGCTCTAATTCCCTTTTCTGCTAAGATCAGTAGAGTGTAATTCCGGCTAGTAACATCCATGGAGGACAGAGCAGGAACTTAGTATTTCAAGCTGAAACCTTAGAAGAAAAATGCTCTGTCCTTAGGCACCCTCTTGATTGTTATCAGATTAATTTCCATTTCAGTTCAAACCAGAACTGCTTAGAGCCAAATCTTCGCAGTATCTGGATCTACGGACCAACAGGGACTGGGAAGGAGTAGTGCTTATGCTGGAACTGCATAACACACCAGAGACATGCCTTGTGGCCATAGCCCAGGATGGAGTCATCAACGCTTCATCCACAACAGCCCCAACGGTATGATCTGGCTGACTAGTGCAGCCTCCACAGGGAAGAGGCAATAAAGCCACCACTGAAAGAGGATGAAGAGGATTTGTCATGCTGAGCAAGTGCTATAAAGGTTTTTATTGCCACTTGTTGGGGAAGTGCCTCACTCTTGACAGTGATGGAGTCCTTCTGCGCTGAAGAGATTTATCTGCAGGGATAAATCAGGACTTATTTTACTGAAGAGCTGGGGCCTGATCTCAGAACACAAAGCAACCAAGTGCTCCCAGGATTCCTCTCATGTCAGTTCAAAACCACCTCAGCCTCCAGCAAAGGGGCTCTGCGGGGGAAACAGCAGTGCAGGGAGCGTAGGTCCTCATGCTTGTAAGGCTCCAGGGTCAGGACCGTTGCCTTCAGGCCAGAATGGGGCAAAGACTGGAGCACTTCAGTTCACATCACACCAGCTGCTTGCACTTCCCTTGCTCTTTATTTACTGCTAATGCAAGGCACCCAGGAGCCTCCATCCTGGCCAAGAGGAACAGCTGCTCCTTTACACCCAGAGCGCAGGAAGAGGAGCTGGGCTGGTCCCACCAAGCCTGGTCAGTCCCACCAAGCCAGACTGGCCCCATCAAGCCTGGTCAGTCCCACCGAGGCAGACTGGTCCCACAAAAACACACTGTCATCTCTCTCTTTAGACAAGGCTGGTTTAGGAGCAAGATGAGAAATCAGGGGCCAGAGCTGCCGTGTAGTCTGAGGCTGCTTTTGTTTGAGAGTGCTGATGCCAAGTTACTCATTGTGCATCTTAACAATGTAGGTAAGACCAGGATCAGGCCCAAAGGAGCTCCATCTTCCTCCTCCCTCCCTTCCCTTGCCCCATTTTGGGGCCAATACCAGACATGCTGAAAGGCAGCAAGTGGCAAATGCAGAAGTGCTGAATTGTAGCTTGAAAAATGACAGAGAGTGGTTATTGCTGTCCAGGAGAGAAGGATTAATACATCAGCCCAATGTGAGACTCACATTTCGGGCAAAGTATTTTCATACAGGCGAGAATCTACATCAATTTTCTCAGCTACTTGATTCATAGAAAAACAGTGCTGAAGAAATAAGGGGGAAAAAGGAAAATAAAGGCTCAGAGGATACTTTATCAGTTATTATATTAATGTGTGGCAAGGTACCAGTGGCAGGAAGAAGCTGATTCTCAGGGCATGTTAATAAAAAACATCAAGCTGATGCAGAAGATCTGTTGCTTATTTTCTCTTTCTAAACTGCCTCTCCTCAGACCATCAGGAAAGGTGAAGAATCCAGTCCAGCACTTCGCCTAATAGGAAGAGGGGAGAAAAGGTCTGTTAAAGCTTGGATGGTGTGCTGCTACTCAGCCAGAGTGAGTGTGATGGATGGGGTGGTTGCTCAGCGTCAGGCAGGGTGCAAAAGGGCCTCAGTAACATCTATTAAAGCCATCCATTTTCCCAGGCTCATCTGGCGCTCACTCTTTGTCACCACACTTGTTACCTTTTCCTGATGGTAAATGCTGGGGAACTTCAAGGTATTTGAACAGTCAGAGACGACAAATCCCTACTAAGAAGAAAGTGTAAAACAGCAGGAGAAACATGTTGGCTTCATCCTGAGTGAACATTAAATACACTTCACATTTGTCTAAGGAGACAGTTAATGGGAAAATGGTCTCTTTAATTGAACAGGCTGAGAGTTTCACGCAGCTGCATATAACAAACGCGCAGGAGAAAGCTATTTTTCTACACAGGGATCCTAGTCTGGGTGAGGCAGGAGGGAGCATTTCTTCCAGAGAATTAACAGCAAATGCAAGTGGCTGGTGAAGACAATCCAACACGATGTTTTTCCCAATGCGGGTCTATTTAAAGGAACAGAAAGGGGCCTTGGATCAGGCATTCAGCCCAAAACTGGCCTAAGGCAACATAAAAGCAGCGGGTTATTTTTGTTGTGTTTTACAGTCGTCTTGAAGCCCGGGGCATGCCAACTGGTATATTCAACTTGTCTAAGTCATCAGAGCTGTCTGCAGAGTGGGTTTTTTCTCAGAGTGACTCACTGACAGTATTACTCACCAGGAAGCTGATGCACCTCTGCAGCATGCACTTGTGTCAGTGTTACACCTTCTGCCAGTCCCAACGTGCTTGGCAGAAGCAGTTCATTTGATTTGGTGATCCCTCCACTGGAGAGCTCAGTATTATGGGGCACCACACTAGCCCCTCCACATCTGCAGCTGGCCCCTCAGCTGGACTGGTGCCTCCTGGATCAGTACTCATCAGCCTCTGAAGAACACGGTATCGACAACTGTTGCAATAAGGTGCCAGCCACATTAGCCCAAAACATACTCAAGAATTGTGTATGAGTTTTATAAAACGTATTTTCCCTGACACATGATGCATGCTGCACGTGTCCATTTGCAGTTACATCAATCTTCCCATCTCCCCTCGAATCTTCCCTCCCCGTGCACAATCCTTCAAACTCGCTCTCCCACAGCAGAATCACTTCACAGTCCAAAGAGCATCTAAGATCCTGGGATTAACCTGAATATTGTTTTCCTTTACTTACTAGAAATGTTGTTCAGACATGGAATTCAGACATGGAAATCTATTACCTCTCCAGGGTGTACAGCAGAGGGTGGTGGGGACAGTGACACAGCCAAAGCAGTGTAAGCGCTTTCATTGTTATTATGCTAATTAATAACATGATAATTAAATGAAGAAAGCCCATTACTGGAGTATCAAGGGCAGGGGCAGAGGTAGGAATGTAGTAAGAGGGGGACTGAAGGAGTGTCCTCTGTGGTCAAGTCCTCTTCCCTCTGACTCCCATCTCACCAGCTTATTAAACTCTGTCTTAAAAGCAGTGGCTTTTCCCTTGCTCCCCAGGGGAAGCTGTTGAAGAGCTTCCCTTATCATATACCGAGGAATCTCCTCATTCGTGACTAAAATTTATAATTAACCGGTTTGTTCTTGTTCTGTAGCTTAAATCACCTGTCCCCCATGGGGCTTTATCTCCCCCATGAACAGCAGCCTCCTCTCTTCTCCACAGGCATTTATGGCTAAACAGGTTGCACGAGCATGCCCTCCATCAGCGGCCTTTTCCCTCTGTATCCTCACCACTCTTCTCTATGCCTGTAAACCTAAAATCCTCGGTCTGTGCAGAAATCCAGCAGTGACGTGCGCTTCACCAGGCTGCGAGGACAGCAGCAACAGCTGGGGACAGCCAGGTGGCTGGTGGGGCTCAAGCCCTGGGCAAGGATGTCTGGGAGGAGCTGGCACCAGCAGGGTTCAAGCAGCTACTCCAGGTCATTTGTTTAAAGGGTGGGATTTGCTTGAGCATACATGGAGACAAACCAAATGATACTAACTCATTGCAGCTGCCTCTGGACAGGTAGCAGGAGGCAGCATCATACCTGGGTGCCAAAATGACATTGTGGTCATGCTAACGGGCTTTAGAAGCCTTCTCCTCAGCAAGCACTGCCTCGGGTCCTCCATGCCATGCCAGGGCAGGTTTCCAAGGGCAGTATCTCCTAATAGTGGTAACACAGATCTTTTTTCCATCTCTTCTTTTTTTTTTTCCTCCTCTTCCTCCCCTCTTTGCCTTATCTGGAAGCAGGGGACATCCTCAGCTGCCCCCGTCCAGCAGCAGAAAGGCAGCTGACAGGTTTTCTATCACACCGGGGGTCTGGACCACTAATTCCCAGAGCAGCATCACAAACAGAAACCCCCATCAATGCCAGGAAATTCTCTCATTCTTTGTGTGCTCGTTAACTGCATTTGTTTAGCAAAAGGGCAGACATGTGCAGCAGGTCTGAGGTTTGAAAGGCCACAAGAAGCTCTCTTTCTGGCCTGCTTTGCCCTCTTAACTATGTTATCCCAATAACTGCTGAACATACACAGCTACCGTAACTTCCCCAGGTTGAATTAGTGCTCCCCACTGCCAGGCTGTCAGCAGGACCAGGAGATTTCATGTGAAAACTCTGACTTGGTAGACTGGGTACACAGATGCACTCAAAGGAGCTCTGCTTCTTCACAGCCCAGGTAGTGTTAGACCACACTAGACACATTTCAAGGGCCTTGATACTCCTTTCTTAACCCGGTACTGAACTGGAAGGTCAATAGACGATGAATGGTCAAGGACCAGTCCTCCTAGTCTTCCATGCAGAGCATCCCAGGAGAAGGGTGAAGCCACCTGCCCAGGATGGAGAGAAGCCTTTGTTACAGAAGTAAAAAGAGACACAATGAGAACAGAGAAGTTGGTACTTTAATCCCTGCTGTGATCACACTCTGCCTGGGTGACTCAGTGCTGTGCAGATGTTCCTAGTGGGGAGTGAGGAGGTTTCTACATGTCCATGAAACTCCATCCAGAGCCAGCCTGGGGAAGGGCCGTATCTGTCAGGGACATGTGGCACAATTCAGCTGGCCACGTCTCTGCTGCAAGACAGGTGGTACCTCACGTAGATGTGCTCTGTTCATGACCTAACTCAACAACTGTATGTCCCTTAATTTCCATCAAAGATAAAAAAAATATAGGACATTAGGCATAAGAGTTAAGTAAGTATGTTCTGCTTCATCTTTAACATAAGGCTGGGCATATTGTTCCCACTAATAGAGGAAGAACAATTAGCATTAGAGAGTATTAACATGTTGAATGTGCAGTGTAATATGGATTTGTATGGCAAATCTCCTTATAAGGCTCCAGTGAAGTGAGACTGGGTTTCCCAAGGTATTTGCAATGCTAATGCTTGGCAATGCCACGTACCTGGTGATCTTGTACGACAGAGAGGGCTATGGGTACAGTGTTAACCAAAGGAAGAAAAGTTCTTAAATATGATATAAGGTACATAGCGAACGAGTAATTTACAAATACATATGCAACGTAAATGGTTCAGGAATTTAAAAAAGGGTTTTCTTAAAGGGTGAGCTGTTCTCCTGGGAAGACATCTCTGATGTCTCTTACTTATCTTGTTTCTACTAAGTCAAAGGGGTTGTGAGTTTGATAATAAGCTGACAGGATTTGCCTGTTAGAAGATGTGATATTAAGAAAGAGTATGAAATATGTGTCTTGTTGCTTTTGCTGTTGAGGGAATAAAATACTTCCCTAATAACCATTCTGTGATTGTTTGGAAGGATGGATCTTATTAAGGAGCAGGTATTTAAATACCTCATCTTTACTCAACAGTTCATACTCTATCACTGCTAAATCCACAGGGGTCAGTAAGGTTCAAAATTCACTGTTTTCTGATGTTTGTTGGTCTATGTGCAATATGACAGAAGGTGCCAATCCAGGACCTATCAGACAAGTGTCCACACAATTCAGTCCACAACAAACTCCAGTGGCCGTGATGAAGCTGCATGCCAGAGAAGTTCATTGAGGAAGCTCCATACTGCTGCTTGTGGTGTACAGATTTTGCAAACTTTAGAGCTAGCTGGAAATTTTCCAACAGAGCATGTCTTCAGTGAAAAAGGTAAATTCTTCAACACTGAAACACACTGCAGGAACATGCAGATGTTGATGAAATTCTAATGGAAATCTGCCGTATTTTCTGTTGCGGTAAGCTGGAGGGGAGGGCAGACTCCCCTGTAACAAATCAGCTCAGCAGCTGTATTTGCCTCGGCTGGCAGGTTTCTGTCTCCTTGG
>NW_008824286.1:769943-774495 GCF_000699105.1 Pygoscelis adeliae | reverse complement strand
CCCCGGCCAGCTTCCCCCCGTTTATGTACTGAGCATGACGTCACATGGTATGGAATGTCCCTTTGGCCAGTTTGGCTGTGCCCCCTCCCAGCTCCCTGTGCATCAGTCGGTAGAGCATGAAAAACTAGAAAGTCCTTGGCCAGTGTAAGCACTACCTAGCAACAACTAAAACATCGGTGCGTTATCAATTTTGTTCCCATCCTAAATCCAAAACACAGCACTGTACCAGCTACTAGGAAGGAAATTAACTCTATCCCTGCTGAAACCAGGACAATTTGCCAGGGCTTACAGGTTTCTGTCTCCTTGGCAGACCATGCTGATCACTGGAAGCCTGTGGGCCCTGGGAGACCTGGCTCCAAACACCAGTTTCTGGGTCCAGACTCCCAGTCTGTCCAGTGATGGACAGTCTCTCCAGGGGACTGTCCTGGAGCTGGATCTACCAGAGCTTCTAGGCTAAGCAGGATGCCAGAAACCGTGGCTTCACCTCCCAAATCGCCTCCTCCGCTCCCCTCACGAGGGCCTGGGCTCCAGATAAGTTGGGGAGCCTCAAGGAAAAGTTTTAAGAAGTAAAAAATGAAATGCCTGTTTTAATATTTGTAAAACAATCTAACGAAAAGTTTCTCCCTCCTTAGAAGACAGCAGTTTTCTTTCCACTTTATAATATAGATATCTTTTAAGTTAATTCAGAAAAGAAATTCCCATCTCCAGTCAGCTATAGTGGTTGTAAAGATGTCAGTCTCAATGGACTTTTCCTGGCAATATTCACCAGCACTAGTTCCCAGAAATCAATTCAAACCCCATTGAAATCAGTTGGCATTCAGTTTAATATAATTTTGACCTTTCCTTAAAGAGGAAATTAAGTTTTAAAATTGCTAGGAAAAGCCAGCCCCTTCTATTCCACTATTTACTTCCCTCTTGTTCTTCCACACACAGGACTGGGTTCATCCAGGAGGTGTTATTTGGTTTATGTATTCCCTTATCCCTTTCCTACATTAGTGGGAAATTGTATTTAAATGGCATTTTCTTCAGCACTGTTATCACAAATGTGCTGTAAAGCAATTTGGCATGCCCTGTTTCCAGAGGCGTTCTGAGAAACAATTTATGACTCCACACTAGTGACTGGTATCGTGGCTCTGTTCATGCTTTACTAAACTAATGTCTGCAGCTCAAAAGAAAAGAGCCTGCGCCCACAGACATCCCCAGCTGGTTGCATTCACAGGTCTGGAGATTCATGAACCAGTGAATGCTCCCAATTTGCCAAGCAGATGAATTTGAATGAGCATGCAGAAGTTCACCCCATAAACTGGGTAATGGGAGCCAGTTATTGTGGTTCATGCAGTAAATGCCCCCCAGTTTGCTGCCACATGAAAATAGCTCGAACCTTTCCTTGCATCTGTGCTGAAAAATAGAGTTGTGAACTCCAGTCACTGGTGACGCAAAAGTTTTTGTCCATATGCATCTGCTTTGCAGCTTCATACCAGTGACTCTAATAGCCAGTTTTGCTGGTCTTTTCAAATCACTACAATTTGTTTGTGCTATTTAATGAGAGGGTCAGTAAGTCCTCCTCCGGTGCCGACTTCCACTTTCCGTCTGCCCATGTTCCCCAGTCACAGCCAATGTTGAGACACTAAGATGCTGAGGCAAACACAGATAATGGTGCTCAAAATTTTAGGTCCCATTTCTTTTCAGAAGGGGACCAATCTTTTCCTCATGTGGGATGTAAAATTAGAAAATTATGCTCTCCAAGTATCCTTCTCCAAGGCATAAAGGAACAGCCTGGGCAGTTTCGGAATGTAGCTGATAACCTTCTGATCCTTCCCCTCATTTTAGCAGCATAAAATATTTGTATTTCCTGTCCCAAACCACTATGTAGGAAGACAAAATAGAGTTAAGAGCTGTAATTTTCAAGAACATGGGCTCTTTAGAGCTGTTCAATACAGAGGGATGTCAGAATCTCCCTAGGAAGGAAGAAGGCATTAAAAAAAAGGTGCCATTTTTCCTTTACATTTTCTTCCAGCTTGCAGTGGTGCAGGACACAGCTGAGAACGGTGGGTTGCACTGGCCTGGCCTCACATCTGGGGCTTGGCAACGTGTCTCAGACAAGCTACACGCAGAAATGTGGCTAGACACTACTTTTAATTAGAAGAAATAAAATGGTCCACGAGATTGCTTCTGAAAATGGTCTTCAGTGTTGCAGAATTTCAGCTCCCTCCGATTCAAGGAGCAACCCTGGCTCACTGATATCTACCCATTAAAAATTGGCTGGATTCAGGCAGTTGTGGTACAGAAGAAATAGAAAGCCAGACACAGAAGAGAGAAATAAATCGAGATAAATAAATCGAGACAGATCCACCTTAGTTCTGCTCTTAGCTTTATTCGCTCCTATCTGTAATATGTTTCACCAGGCAGGCTTGACAATAGACCACTGAGCCAGAGTCATGTTTCACAGTGCATCCCTGCTACTAAAAGAAGGAAGGACAGCGATAAATATTGGTGAATGGAAAGCAAAGGCAGTGACACGGAAGAAGGGAGGGCAGGAGAGCTTGGCTTGGTGTGTGAAGCAAAAATGGATGAAGAAAAACTTTTCTCTCCCCAAACAGAAAGCAATAGAGTTTTGGACCAGTTTTTTTCTCCTTCTCACTGTCTACACTGCATTTTAGAAAAGCTTTATTTACTGACTGCTCACATGGTTTCTCACATCAGCACACTGGAGGTTGGATCGAGGGTGCCCAAGTGTACCCAGAAAGAAAACCGGGAGTAAAGGTGGTGCTTGAGGGAGTGCTTGGAGCGTGGACAGGCTTAAGTACACCATGTTTACCCTCCTCACCTCGGTATGCTCCTCCTACTTTGGCAGCTAGTCAAAGGTGGGCAAGATCTGCCAAGGTCCTTCCTAAAACCATTTGGTGTCACCAAGGAAGACGGGTTTTCCAGGCAGCCTGTGATCAGCTATTTGTAAGGACAGGATGGACATGTAGAACCGTTCATGGATGCACAGCAAACTTCAGCCCTCTACCCTGTCCTGAAGGCAGATCTCAATGGCCTGAACTGTCAAAAAACATCTTTTTCAGATGTAGACCAGGCCACACCACCCTACTGTGGTCTGGGCTCTGTGCAGAGGACATGCCAGGCTGCCTGTGCAGGCAGAGGGCTTTCTACCCTTCACTGGCAGGTCTGAGGAAACAAAATCCAGACTGGTCTAGGGAGAACTTTTTTTAAAAAAGAGCTAACTAGCTTTATTTTGAATGACATGTTTCATTTAATCTGGAGTGAAACATTTCATTTTGATCTTTGAGGATGTGGAGTACTGATGCTGATGAAATGGGAGAAACTTTTAAAATAAAAATTATTTTCAAAGGGAAAAAACTCAGATCTTTGAATCTGAAAACACGAGAATGACATTTTCATCTTGGGAGATTCTCCCCCTGGCTTCTTTTTCCTGCTAATGCACATCTTATAAAGCCATAAATGAAATCACAGAATATTTCAGTATTGCCAAATTTGCATTCCTTGTCAGGAAACCATTCTAATCAAGAAGGAGGGGCTGTACAGGTGAGACACATCCTGGTCTCTTGCAATGTTTCCTGGCAAAACAGCTCCCTTGCTCCTGCTGCTGAAGGCACTTGCTCTGCCGTCAGTGATTGAAACATATGCTGAAAAACTCCCCGTCTTAAACTCCTCAGATGTCATCACCTATAGACAGTGCTGCAGCTCTGCCTATAGGTGATGTTTGAGGTGAAATCCTGGTTCTCTGCACCCAGTGATAGAAAAGCTGATTAATGCAACCCAGCTTTCACTATTTCTCCCACCACAAAGGTACACAAGGATCACAGCTTTCCTTTTAAAAATAAATAAATAAATAAAAATAGGTTTCTAGGCCAGATGATAGGCTATAAAGAACATTTTTCAGCATGACAAGCTTGATGTCATTTAACACCAAGGCTATGTATTTTTTACCATGGCCTCTCAGGAATTTTTCCAAGGTCTGCTCAGCATCCTGTCTTGTCGGGAGAACTAGAGCAGCCCACCACAACTTGTCCCAAAGAAATGAGGAGAGTGATAAGAAACACAGGAAATATCTGAGAAGCCTGGAAAAAATGTAGTGACAGGCTGGTGATTTTGAAACTAGTCTTTTCCTTTTGGAAAGAATCATAGAATCATAGAACAGTTTGGGTTGGAAGAGACATTTAAAGGCCATCTAGTCCAACCCCCCTGCTGTGGGCAGGGACATCTTCAACTAGATCAGGTTGCTCAGAGCCTCATCCAAACTGACCTTGAACGTTTCCAGGGATGGGGCATCCACCACCTCTCTGGGCAACCTGTGCCAGTGTTCCACCACACTCAGTGTAAAAAATTTCTTCCTTATAGCTAGTCTAAATCTCCCCTCTTTTAGTTTAAAGCCATTGCCCCTTGTCCTGTCGCAACAGGCCCTGCTAAAATGTTTGCCCCCATCTTTCTTATAAGCCCCCTTTAAGTACTGAGAGGCTGCAATAAGGTCTCCCCGGAGCCTTCTCTTCTCCAGGCTGAACAACCC
Source organism: Pygoscelis adeliae (assembly GCF_000699105.1). Classification (NCBI taxonomy): domain Eukaryota; kingdom Metazoa; phylum Chordata; class Aves; order Sphenisciformes; family Spheniscidae; genus Pygoscelis; species Pygoscelis adeliae. The sequence goes on along the minus strand of NW_008824286.1, from coordinate 769,964 downwards.
CAACTCTCTCAGCCTTTCTTC
>NW_008824286.1:740461-766460 GCF_000699105.1 Pygoscelis adeliae | reverse complement strand
CTGCTTCCCCCTGCCTCCGTTGGCTCAGCCAGCCACCTGCTGCAGGAGGTCCTCCACCTGGGCACACCTTTTGCAGGCAGGTCTGCCACCTGTCCCTGCTCCAGGAAAAAGGTCTGGGCACTTCCTGTAGCCTGAGGTCTGCACCGCAGCCTCTCCCTTCAGCAGCTCTGTCTGGGTGGAGGCATCGGCCACCGCTGGGGGAGATGGTGCAGATGGCCCAGCCGGAACCGTGGCCTGTGTTCTCAGATGAGTGCCCGCCATTCTGCCTTGGGGGTCAGGTAGGATGAGTGCCCTTGACCCACGCCGATGGTCACAGGTTGCTGGGTTACGTGTACTCCAAGTCTCCCACTCGGCCGGTGCAATGCCCCTCCTTCGAAGAGGCTCCCTCCCATGCAAACTGCCATGCCACGCCCTAGCTGACGCGCCACGCCCTGTTTGCCCTCCTTGGTGGCTGGCGCTCCCCGGGGCCGCCTTTTGCGGGAGTGGGGGGGGGCCACCGTTACTCCTGGCCCACCCACGCCTCGTCAGCCGCCCTCGTGAGAGCTGCCGGCTCCCCTGGGGATTCCAGGGGAAAAGAAAAGCCCTTCTTATGATGGCTGCGCTGTGGCCTGCACAGTAACTGTCCATGAATCCTTCAGAAAGGACTCGGTCGTTTGCCATTAGACTTTGGGCTGAGTTTTCTGAAGTGCACATGGAACAGCTGTTTCAGCTGTGGATATTGACCACTATAATTTAGCTTCAAGATCTTGATATTTTAAACCTATACTACCGAAAAACAAACAACCCTGAATGCACCTACATTTATCTCCCTACTACACTCTAGCCCCATTACACCATTCTCACAGCGCTAATTAGTCAGAAACCCAGTTTAAGTAAGTGGTGTATTATAAGGCTACATGCAGAAATTTCTGTCCTGGGCTAAATGCTTAGTAAACATGTTTTGTGGTACTCAAAGTCTTGCCCTTTGTCTAATATCCATGGTCATTATAAATTGGTACAACTTTCTTACATATTTTCAACCTACAGTAAGAAAACTCTCAAAGGACAATGTGTTCCCTTTCCAAGCAGAATGCTTCCTTTGTGACAGCAGGTACATTTTCACAATTATCCATAATTTGCAGCGAACTTATCATTTTCATAAAAACTCAGCAAGAATATAAATGTGCACAGGACACAAATATAAATGCATCGTTATTCAAAATGTTCCTACTTGCAGTTCTCATATGCCTGCCTGGTTCTATTTCCAAACTTGCTATTTGTTTTCTTTCTTGTTTGCTTCTTTGGGATATTTCAACATACCACACCAGCTTGAACCCAGAACTTCAAAAATAACCAAAAAATTATCAATAATTGTGGAGGAGAAAGTGGGGTGAGGAGGGGGAAACACACGAGGAAAGTTCAGAGTTTTAACTTCTAGTGACAATGCAGGTTTTTTTCTTATTTTATGAAAATAATTTGTAACGTCACTAATTTGAATGAATTTGATATTCAGGGAGCACAGGCTTGTTTCAAAGGCTTTTCAGTGGATGCTGGGTCTTTGTTGAAAATCTGGGAAAGTAAAAGCACAAGTGCTACTGCAAAGATAAGGGTGGTGAGGACAGGCTGCTTTATTCCCCCCGAATAAACACCTGTGTCCTTCTCCCGTGTTTTCTCTGCCTGGAGTTCCCACCAACACTTCTTTTTCCAACCGCTACTGGCACAATCGACCCCTCAAAATTTCTGTTTAAGGGGAAGGGCAACCATGGTTAGAAGAAGCAGTTCATGCCAGAAATGCTTGCTGCCTCATTCCCTACCCATGGGTGTAGGAAGCTGTTTCTCCACACTTTTGTTCTCTATTATAAACAGCGAAGTCAGCTATTTCCACCTGCACCGTTCCTAGCAACTTCAGAGGGTGACAGGAAGAAGACAACAGTCACAGTTCAAAAGCATCTTGACTTCATGTATTTCTCTGTGCCTACAGCAGGGAGGAGTTCGGTCATGTCTTAAGATAATGCTGTGTGGTATCCAATGTACTATTAGCACGTTCACAGAAACAGCTCATAGTGGTGGTTTTAAAAACAATTTTGCAAGAAATTAACTCCATGTAACTCCTACACATCGTTTCTGCACCCTCTCCAGCAGTGTGCATCTTCTTGAGAGCACTAGTAAACCCTCCCAAAAGCCCAGCAAGCAGATCTTAGCAGGTCACCTCCTGCCCATTGGAACTGGAGGTGGCAGGGGGGGATTTAATACATTCAGTTTGGGAAATCTCTTTATTGCTTACTATATTTGAGGTGGCCCCGTGTAGACTGAACACAGTGGGAAGTCTCTGTTTTCCTCCCTGTTGCAATTATCCCTCTCTTCCCCAGTTCTCCATCCTGTCTCATTTCAAAACAGAAGTAGAATGAAATTAATTTCATTATTATACTTCACACTATTAGGTATTAACTTCAGAAGCAGTCTGGGATATTCAAAGCGAATCACAACGTGCTAGAGAGGGAGTCATTGCTGCTTACGATGAAAGGTCAGATCCGAGAGCAAGCAAGGACCCTAGCGTCCCAGCAGGTCCCCAAGGCTTGTGTTTTGGCAGGGTAGCAGCCACCCTTGTCTGCTCCATCTCTGATCGTCAGCACTTGCCTTGAGCTTTCCAAGCCAACGCAGTGCATCGCCTGATGAAGGAGAGCACGGTGGATTACTCCAAACATGCAGTCTAGCCCCGTCCCGTTGCTCTGGCCACTTGTTTTTCACAAAATCCCACCTGCAAAGGAGAGATGTTTTTGCTCATGGATGGCTTTTCCCATGGTTCTCATCACCATGGTAACTAAGCAATTCACCAGTATTACTAGAATTAGCCTTACCCCAGGGAGAGGGCAGTGCTGTCACCTTCCAACACGGGGCAACCAGCAGCTGTGCAAGAAGCGGGACAAGCTCCTGCGCTGGTGCAGCCCCAGGCAAGTGCCTGAAGCCCAGGGCCACCCTGGGGCTCTAGCAGCATCACCGCACAGCAGCAAAGGCTGCCTCTCGCCTGCCTCCATCCCTACTCCCATTCGCCCTTCATTTGCCCCTATCCTCTATCGCAGCCATCCATCCTCTAATCCAGCCATACCCTAACGTGACCACCCATTTAGGAATGGGAAGCTGAATAATGTGTGGCAGCAGCTGCCACCCTCAGACTCTAAAATACATTCAACTTTCTACAGGGTCTCTGTCCTCCACACTGCAATAGAAACGGGAGCAGAGCCGGGCTTTGCCAGGGGAAGACATCCCAGGCAGACCCGTACGAACAGGTCCAGGCCTCTATAAAGAGATCTGTTTGCCAGTCTGCGTTGAGATGGTTGGAGGGCGTCACCTGGTTTCTGCAAGGGAATGCTGACCCTGACCAGGACTACTGAAATCCAACTTCAAGACAGCTTTTCCTTTAAAAAAACTGAAAGAAATAAATATGTGAACCAAACAATTTCAGTTGCAGAGAAAAAAAGAAATTGTGAATTAAAAAAAAAAAAAAAAGGCAGCAAGCAGTTAAAAAACATGCAAAATGCATTCTGGCCTGAAGTTGCCAAGTGGCTATAGTAATTTTCATGTTTTTTAAACATCCAGACTCATCATTTCTGGACACATGGGCTGGCTGGACAACAGCTGGCAGAACAGGTTATGGGAGCAGCAAGGCCTGAATACACAATTAACCTGCTCGGGTGAGGAGACAGTGCGGCCACAGCACCCTCAGCTGTGCTATTGCACCTGCTGGCTGGTGACACCACTCAACCCAAGCACAGATGTAGGCCAGGTGAATATGTAAGATACTAGGAGCTTGTGTCTGGTGTCCTGAACACACAGGATGTGCTCTCCAGCTCTGCAATGCCACAGCCCCAGTCCCACACGCACGGTGGATGATGCGCTGGGTGGCTGGACCTCCAAGCCACCTACCAGTTATCACACGCATCGTTCCCATTGCATGTCTTCTGGAAAGGATCTGCAAGTACAGTCCTGGCATCCACAGTTACACTTTCTCCTTAAGCTGCCCTCAGGACCGATTCTGCACCAGGCTGTGCAGAGCAGTGGTGGCGGCACCATCCCACTTGGTGGTGATCCACGCTGCAGACACTTGGCATGTCAACTATCCCCTGCAGTTCATATACTAATAGTAATAGCTCTGCAGAATTAGCAGTGGAGCTCGCTTCAAAGAGGAAATCTTATAATGTAAGGGGTGTGCCCACAGCGGTTTGACTGTCAATTCCATGGAAAGATTTAAGTGACAATTACTTCACAGCGATACTACATACAGGGCTGGAAAGCACCTGATCATTGGCTTATAGCAAGAGGAATGAACCGGGAAGGAAATTGCCATCCAACCTACTGCCCAATCTTATATCAAAGGTATTTCTGGCTATGCATGAGGACTGCAGGCTAAGAAATTTAAATGTTTTGCTGCAGATATCTCCTTGCAATGCTTCAGCCAATGCCAGTCACAGAGCTGTCCAGCTGGCAGAGCACTCCCTAGAAGGCTCCAGGGTTCCGGAAGATGCTTATTCAAAATTGCTCAATTTTGGTAACTTCCTAGACATTCTGTTTTGTGGAACAATGGGGAAATGCTTCTCACAAAGCCAAGACCCTCTGTAGGAGCAGCTGTTTGGGAGCAGACATGCACCCAGCTCCACAGCAGCCTCTGACTGTGCCCCAAGAACAGAGGGTTTGACCTGAGAGCCAGGGGCCAGCTAAAGAATTCAAACACCTAATAAACAATCATTTAAGTCACTCTCTGTGCAGCAATACTTTGTTTTAAGTGGCTTGAATTGTAATTCATAATCCAAGTCGCCCACAAGTCAAGCAATCTCAGTGAGTGACACGAAGACAATACTGAACTGAACAGCTGTGCTGAATTACCCCCTGTAGCAAGACATTACAGGAAAAAAATCATGAGAGCTTTAGCAAGGTGACATTAGTATAATAGGAAACTCTTTTGTTACATTAACAAATTACAGTAATGGTGCCTGGCATTCCTTTAAATAAAACTCACATAGCAGCTTTATATATCAATAAATAATAATAAGCATCTTCATTAATGGACATATGCCACTATTGAAAAGTAATATTAGCTGCCTAATGCAATCCTAATAATATCTCAATTTACAGCAGGGAAATCTGCATCAAAAGCAGCCAGTCATACTTGGCTCATGGTGATGATTTTTCTTCTTGTTTTAGAATAAAGGTTTCTTCCAAGTTTTCCACCTTGCTCAGTTTTTTGTCTCTCTTTTCTCCGTTGGACATTTGCAGAAGCTAGCTTTAGTCCAGGAAGAGAGTCCCACTAGAACTTTTTACAGTCAATGAAGAGAAACTGGTAATTTAGTGCAGCAATCATAACTGGGTCCTCTGACCCATCCTCCAAAGCAGCTTGCGCCTCTCGAGCTGCCGAGGTGAGCGTTATCTGCTGGGACTGCGTCTCCCAGGTGTTGTGCTGAAGAACTGAGTGCTGGTGGCTGTGGAGAAATCCTCTTCGCTTGCAGAAGAGAAACAGCCTGGACTGCTTGCTGGTCCGGAGAGACAGGAGCTGTGGTCCAGCAAAGAGGGACACCAGGAGGAAGCTCTGAAGACCTGAATTCATATCCCTGAAGGTGTCATGCTGAGTGTCGGTAACTGTTGGCAATCTGTTCTCATCACATCTGTTTCAGAAGATGCATGTGAGAGCAAGAGCCATAGTTCTTCCTGTAGTCCTCAAGGCCAAATACGTCTAAGTCTGTTGGGTACAGGAGTGACAAGGTGAAGTGCTGACTTTAAGGCAGCTACATTTCCACCCATCACATTTAAGGACCACAGGGCTGCCCAGTCTCCGCGGCTCATTTGCTTGTTGGGTCTTCTGCCAACAGTGCCAGGTGTGACACTGCTTTTGATGTCCCCAGCTCACTTCACCAAGGCCCTCTGCACAGCTGGCAGACAGTACGGAGGGGATTTCAGACACTGCTGGCCCAGGAGCAGAATTTCGTACTCCGTTACCAATGTCCTCTGCTCCGTGATTACAAGTGCCATGGTAGGAATATGGTTACCAACTTTAGGACGGCTATCCAAAAACAACGTCTAGAAGCTGTCCGTAAAACGAGATGAGAAAACACAGGGCTTTATAACCAACAAGGAGACATCTCAGCAATGGGTTTGCTCTACCTTAGCAGAGCAAACAATATAAAGCATTTCTGCTAAATAAATTTTCTGGTCTCTTTATCAGTACCTTAAAATAGGCATCAATGTTGTTCAGGTTTGGGTTGGGTTTGTCTGGGTTGTTTGTTTTTTTTTTTTAAAGGCTGTAATCAGCCTTATTTAAATTGGTTTGGTCTTTTGCCTTGTGGCATCACCTCAGAACTTGTTCTGTAATGTGGAGGATGATTTTATGAGAGATGTATGGGCAGACACCTTGGATTCTTTCAGTTTTCATTAATTTGATTCCTTCCAGGCAAGAAAAGGCTGTAATAATGTCATAAAATGAAGGAAGTGGTGACATTTAATATCATAAAAGAGTACAGAGGGGGGCTTGGTGTTTTTAAAGTGTCACTAGCACATTTTTCGGAGACAGCCCAGCCCTGGGAATCAGAGCACTGAAATAATTTAATCCTTGCATGATAAAAGGAACCACTAGAAATAATTCACTCCTTGTCTTATTGCATATAGACTAATTTGGGAGCTCATTATTTATTTGGCAAGTATTTAGCATAACAAATCAATTTCTAGTGACACCTCAGATGAGGTAATTTATAGTGAAAGTCAAAAGAAGATGAAAAAAGGAAGATTAAACTTTGTTATTTTATAAACAGACCGTTTGGGTCCCAATGTGCTATCCAGTGCCTGCAGCAGAAAGGACAGAGGGGAGCTGTGACACTGCCTGGAGTGGCAACGTGCCGCCCCGGCTCTACCTGCTCTTCTGCCCTTTGCCAAAGCAGGGGCAACCAGCCTGTCTGTGCTCCAGGGTACTGGGGAGCCAGCTTGGATGCCAGATACAGCAATGGGGCATTACGTGAGTGGAGCTATACATCCCCATAGGAAGACTACTCTCTTATTTGGACATGCTCTCTTTTCACCTGCTGCCACAAGCACCGGAGACTAAACCATCTAACAAACCTGTCAAGGAAGGAGCAAAGATACAGCTCATGGGAAAATGAACGTGTCCTCAACTTGCATCGTCTTGTATGTCCTTCCCTGTTTCTGGCTGTAGGAATCAGACGAACAAAAATGCTCTTCCACAAGCATAACGTTGGTTTAAGAAAATTTTAATGGAGCCTAAAAGGATGTGCATTAGGCAAAATTCAGATGTCTTCCAAATTTGGCTCAGTAATGCAGCAGAGAGTGATTTCTCAAGCACAGATCCCCACTAGATTTTTGTATAAGCTTGCACAGAGCCATAGCAAAGGAAGGCAAGACGATGGGCTGATGACTTCCCTGAAGGTAGTGGCAAATATGTTTCAGTTTCATTGGCTTCTGCTGTTACTGCCTGCCCAAAAGGGAGAGCAAATCTATGGTGCACTAGCTGGAAGGAGCCTGAGAAAACTGGAAGAGAAAGAGGAGAGGTGGAGGGAGTCTGGGGAAAGCAGGGGACACTCAGAAAGATGCTCAAGTAGTAGATACCCTGCAAGCTTGGAGGGGGTGGGATGTGTCCCGGGTGCCCTGACACAGCTTTGGGTTTTTGCATCTGCTTCTGTGTTTTTCATTGCAAACAGTCCTGAGCAGCTGCAAGCGGGCAATACTGGAGCACGTGGAAACACGTATTCCCTGTCTGCCCTTGACGCACGAGCCTGGCTGAGTGCACAGGGAAGGGCTCAGATCCTTGGCCAAAGCACCACATCAGAGAGGACCAATTCAGCAACCCATCCTGCTGTGATATTATAGGCAGGAGTGAGCAATGGGGGGGTTTGCCCAGTTATAGTAAATTCAGTGAAAGTCAGGTTTTCAAAAGGATCAGTGCCACTTGGATTTGCATTGCATTGGCAAAATGAGAGAAACTGTTTGAAAATAAAACTTTGCAGGCCAATGCTTTCTCGTGGAAACTTCTTCCTTTTTGTTTTGGGTGGCTATTTTCAAATTAAAAAGAGGAACATTCCAAAATAAGACAAAATTTCATATTAAGGGGACACAGAACACTTGGGGGTGACAAAAAATGCTTTCCAGAAGCCAGTAGCAGCTGTTTAGGTTTTAATCACTGAAAGAAACAGGATCATTTTCTGGTTTTCTTTGACCTGAACCTTTTTTTCCTCTAATGTTTCAGTTTGGAAGAAAAAAAACCAAAAAAACCCTACAGTATTTGTCTAGCTTTAGGCACATATGGGAATTCAGAGCCAATTGCAAGGTGCCCTTTGCCCAAAGATGCCTACAGAATAATATTCTGAGGGAGCAAAAATCACGTAACATGCCCCCATACGGCCCCGCTCCCTGCCCACACAACATGCTCTGCGCCACCGGGTTACAAGTTAACAACCTGGAAACGTTCAGCCATGAAAAACCTCTGCGTTGATTTCCCCGTCCTGTTTGTAACCTCATGGCATCAACGGAGAGCTACATCCACCACTGCCTATTTCGGTATCCTGTCACATTATTACAAAAATGCAACTTTCTGCAACCACCTGACAGACTACCCAAAGCAGCCAGAAGTGATCAAAGCAAGCAGAAGAGGAGCTATTTTTATGAAAGTATGGTATTTAATTCTGACGGGTCCAACTGAAATGAGTAGTGGAAGACTATGTTGGTCATTGATCAAATTAGGTGGTAAGCCCTAAAATTAATTGCTATGATCAGAATATGTTTTGTGCTAATTTTCCCATAAAGGTTAACTTCAAAAGTGAAAGGAGCACTGAGCGGTGTCGGCAGCATCTGGCACCCACCCCTTCAAGGAGGGCTGGTGGGTCCACCTGACTTGGAAAGCCCCCGTTGCTCCCTCTGTAAGATCCAGCAGCACTTTCTGTTTTGATGAAACATCCCAAGATAGCAGACATTTTATTTCCACAGGTGTATTTTTTTTCTTATAAAGTCTCAGAATGAAGCACTGCAGGATATCCAAACCATGCCAGGGAGACATACGTGGTCTCACCCGAGGCAACACTGATTTTATTCTCTCTCGGTGAAGGACAGCCAAAACTATCTCCAAACTGGCACCAGATCTCAGTGTGAACTGCCCTGAATTTAGATTTGCTTGGTTCCTGTGCCAGAAACAGCTTTTGGCCCTTGCTTTTTCAGATAAAAATCACTCCTCCTGCTTAATCAAAGTCTCCACTTACCATGAACCCCGCACACAATTAACCTGACTATGCCTCGATTCCCAGCATAGTTTGGGAATCTTGGGCAAAAACGTGCTTAGATCCAGATTTCACTGGGTATCTTGGTGGACTACAGCACCATGTTCCCCAAAAGCAAAAGCAATTACCCCCCCATTGCCAGCAGCCCATGAGCTTCTTAGGGCAGGCACCGTGATCACTGGTTTTCAGCAGGGACATCGATGGGTCTTGTAGGACGGCACAGGGGTGTGGGGAGAGGAACGTGTGTGTGTGTGCACCCAAAACGTGTGCGCACCCAAAATGTGTGCGTTCTCACCTTCTACATATTTGCATCCAGTTGTTAATTAACAGCCATGAAAGCTCTGCAAACATTTAAACAGACTTTAAATAGCCATGAAAACACAATTGCAATGTAAAGCATGCCCACCTAATTAATGTAATTAAAGTATCAACTTCAGAGCCTACACAGAGGCACACCGCAGCTCCCCCCGGGCCCAGAGCCCCCCCTGTGTAAGCACACTTCAGCAGCCCTCAAGCCACAGTTTTGGAGCGATGGCTCAGCGGTGGCAGCGAGCCCGGGCTGCCGGCTGGGGGATTACCGTAGCAGTGGCTCTCTGCTCAGCTGTGCTCCACTGGAGAAACCAGCAGGCATGGCTCAAAGTCAGGGATGCATCTCCTTCGCCCACTCCAGTTGGCTGCCACCCTCCCAGTCCCCCTCCTCTCTCCCCTCCAGTTTCTCACTCCTTCCCCCACGTTGCCTGCAATCAGGAGTTGGGGACTGCCTGCTCCTGTCCTCCTCAGTAAGGATTCAGAGCAGCTCCCCAGGGTTTCAAAACCCTGAAATCCTGGAAAAATCACCAGTCTGGCTTAGAGCTCAAGTGATATCTTTTTAAATGGGGATGGCTTATAGTTGCCTCTGATTTCTGTATATTTTTTTTTCTTATAAAGTCTCAGAATGAAGCACTGCAGGATATGCCAGGGAGACACACGTGGTCTCTCTCTCTCAATATAGAGAATATATTCTCTATAACAGAGATAACTGCTTTTCCAGCAGTACATACCCCTGCACAGGAACAGCTGACCCCAACGCTCCCTGTTACATCAGATGTCTTTTTTTATTCAGGCCGCCCACTTGTCTGACTTGCCAAGACCACTTCATGTAAGGTCACTAAACATCCTCTAACAGGAGAAACTTGTGATCATCACTAACTTGGATTAGGTTCTGACAGAAGACCCAGGGGGACAAAAGCATCAGATTTAACTACCTCAGATGAAATAAATTCAACCCTAAATCTCATTGTTAGTCATCTGGATCATCCAATTCCCCCCAGCTCTGCAGATGAATTAATCACCCGAAAGCCCACGTGACCTCCAGCAGGCAAGGGTAAGGAGGTCTGGAGAGTTGCTCCTGTGCCATTATCCCTTTGAATCTCTTTGGGATTAAATGAACCTCTCCAATAATACTTCTGAGAGCCCTTTCTCTGTGTTAAGCCCTGTGCTATTTTCTCACACATGTTTATTTGTTTAGTCCTCTAAATTCAGAACACAAACTTCTGCCTTCACCCACCCTCTCTGTCCCCATCCCTGGCACATGGCCCTGATGACAATGTCCTGTAGAGGAGCAGACCCAGAAGCTCTCCTGGGGATCCATCCTCCACCTACAACAGACCGTTACAGTAAAAGCAAGTGTCTAACAAAGTCCTGCAGATCAGCTCCTGCACCCAGGGTGCCAGATATCCTGATAAAGCCAAGAAATGGCTCTGAGTGGTCTGTTCCAACACCAGAAGTTCCCTTTTTTTTTTTTTTTTTTGCACACAGCACTTGTAACCCCAAAACCTGCACTCCTCACCTGACCTCTTCAGTGTCTTCTGCCAGTTCAGATCGCTCAGGGTGGCTGCGTGGTATCAGAGCCTGCACAGAGCAGGCAGAAGAGACCAAGACTTCAGACCTGAGCCAGAAAGGAGGCTCAGCTGTACACTCATTAGCCTGTGTGTACATGATAATTGTTAATACCTGGTGTGATTAATTAAGAATAACTAATCACATGTCTCCTGGCAGATAAGTATGCATACTCTCTGGGTCTGATTATGCCTCCCCTATGTTATAGTAGGTACACTGCCATTAACGGTGTTACTCTAGACATAATCTGAGTCTTCCCAATGCAACAGACAAGCAGGTTTTCCATGGGTTTCCATCCACCTTTGGATAAATCACCTACATCTCTTACTGGAATCAAGTTAGCAGCACAAGTGTGACTTACTTACCCCCATTTCTGCCCTCGCAACTCAGAGCAATCGATAATCATGGTTGGCCATGGTAGGTGTGCCACTGCAAACACCCATGTTGGGCCACGGGGATAATCCCACACCAATAGAGGTTAATTAGGTGAAAGAGCAACATGCAGAGGGTTACTTAGTTACATCCTTAGTTGTTTGTGTGATTAATAATGTAAAATGACACCTCATTAGCTTTTGAGGAGGTAGAGGATAGGTGCAGACGTCTAACTATTAATGGGAGATAACAAGGAGCAGCAGCATTTCAAAAGGCAGCAGTATTTATCACAATCTATTTGAAGTTGAACTATCTGAAACATGCAATGTTGTTTTATAAAACTCCAAATGAGTATTCTTGTAATTGTAAAACACATCAGGATCTTTGCACTGCCTTTAATCTGTCAGTTCACCTTCAAGAATTTAATGAACTCATCTAGGTTACAAAATGTTTTATTCAAGACAAAGTCTGATATTATCATTTAAGTTGTAAATCCTAAACTAATAGAAGCTGAAGTTGATAATAAAATAGCAATTAATCCACATTGAGAGTAACAAAAATTAACAAACTGCTGTTCAAATATTTATAGCAGGCAAGTTCTGTTACTTGGTCATTGATGCAGTTTTGAAGACTGACTTTGAAAGTACAAAACCCGGCTTTATGTCGAGCAGAAGATTCTCCCGTAAGGAGCTGCCTGGCATTTGCTGCAACAGAAACAGCCCCAGCGACAGCAACACCCACTTCCAGGGGGGGACTGTGGGAGCATTAATTTCTAATCTTCCCAATTTTCCTCTTGCTGTTCGCTGAACTGAATATTTAACCTCTTCTCCATTATAGATGAAGAGCTGGGGCAGGAAGGGCATGGAAATGATTCACTGAAGAGCTGTAATTCTGCAGCTGGTGGGTACCGCATACACTTCACTGCACTTGCCTGGTCTGATTTAAAAATTTGATATGCAACATATCCAGAGCAGCTTTCTAACTCTGGAGGTAGACTTTTCTTTCTTGAGTTTTGCAGATTCAGTGGAAAGAAAAACCAGCAAATACAAACCGAGGAAAGGATATACGTTTCTAAACAGCAAGGAGCTGACCCGTGGAACCCACAGGCATATCATCTTGTTAAAGGAGAGGCAGCAGTAACAGATGCAGATACTGACGATGTGGAAGTATATTAAGACCATCACAAACTGGGAGGGCTAGAAAGGATCCTGTTTCTGTTTGCAAAGCAGGTACTGGCAGGGACCAAGAAGAACCTTCCTACACAGAGCAGTTATTCCGTTTCTGACCCATGTGCACTTTGCCATAATACTTTTCTTCTGGAAAGACTTGAGACACAAAGCACTGGCCTGGAAATAGCTGCTTTGGTTACAGAGGTGGGCTGTAAGGCCTCACAGCTGCCTTTCAATCACACAGCATTAGCAAGACATACTGCACCATTAATGGGAAGGAGAGAGGGAGAAGAGAGAGGAGGGCATCCCTACCCAACAAATCTGCCCCGACTAGATGGACCACCCATCTCAGCTGCTGCATTTATTCCTTTGTGCCTCCATCTGGATTATAGACTGTTCAGTTCAAATCTCCAAGGTATTAAAAAAAAAAAATAATCAGTTGTGCATTCCCAACCCCTTCCACAAACCCTCTGCTGGAGTCAGATACCCAAAAAAAGAAAGAGGGGGAAAAAGAAGGTGTATGCAAACATTTGCAGATGGCTGCTCACCAATGCATGCAGGCATTTTCATCCTGACCAGTTCTCCCAAGCCAAAGTAAAATTAAAGTTGGCATTTCACTCTGCAGGCAGCTGTGTTTCATAATACATGGGCAGGATATATTTTATTAATTCTGTTTTTTGTAGATCTCTGTTTGCATAAGTTTCATCCTTCCATGAAGCTGCTTGGCTCTGTGAGTGTGTGTTGTTTTTTTAATTTCTTTTTTTCCTGTGGGATGCTGTTACAGGCTGATATGGAGATCCGAGCAGATTCCACAGTGCTCTGCAGGTGGGACAAAGGCAAGAGTCCCAGCCTCAAGAATCAGGTGGTGAAGGTTGCTCTTACAGTTGTGTAAGTCTTTTAGGTACAGAGTCACCTCTACTAGACAGCCAGTTTTCAGTGCTCCCTTGATACTAACCTAAAACCTCTTTCAGGGCATTTAATATTTTCCTTCAATAAGCCATTTGGAAGTATCATTTGCTTACAGTATCTAACTGCTGAAGGGGGAATAAAAAAAAAATGCATGGAGATTTCAGTGCTGAATGCTTCCTCTCCGTGTTGACAGATGTGTGATAAAACCCTATTGCCTAGTAGGCTGCGCTATTCTCCCCATCCTCCCTGCAAAACACATTGATTATATTTAGGTGGCTGGCAGCGTATCAAACTTTGAGACATCCAACTGCTGGGAATAGAAACGCAGCCAGGAGGGGGTAGTAAAACTGATGGGGTCAAGGGAGACAATTTGGGTGGTGCTTCAGCCCCGCACGTCCCACGTCTGCTGCTCCTTGCGTTGTCACACTGCAGCGCAGGCTCTCACACCCAGCACTGATGGTGCCAATGGTACCCCAGATTTGCTCTGATGTGAGTACCCAAATGGAGAATCCCGTCCTGTTTCCAGTGAAGCACCATGCTGTTTTTCTGGTTATTCTCACACATTTTTTCTGATCTCTTTCAAGCAGTTTCCTCCGCTCTGATTTACTATCAGCCTTCTCCCAGGGACGAAGGCCTGAACCGGCCACGCGATGGAGGGTGTTTGCCATGGCAGGGTTCACCACCTGTATTTGGGGTACATCTCTCACAGAGGTCCTTTCAGAGTAAGCACTGCAGGAGAGACTCCTGCCCCAGCGAAGAGCACCAGTGCAAACACACCTTCCCCAGATGCCAAAACTGACAGTGAAGCAACCTGGGTTTTTTCCTCTCTCGCACCTCCCACCTCAGCGGGGAGGCTGGCTCATGGGCACAGTCCCTGTAACAACTGCCTGCCTGACCTCGGCAGCCAGCTTTTCTCTTCTAAACCCATCACTTCGATTCCTGTTTAGATTTTTTCTACAGGTAGAAACCACAAGGTCTGGGGACAGGCAAAAGCCCAGGTTGATAATGTACGAGACATTTGGAAACAAGTTGAGAATGAGACCATCCGCTCACGGTGCCATCTGGGGATCAGCACTTATTTTACATAAAGCATTTCTGGGCCAGGCTTTTGTGAGCTGAGCCTATGTGGGGGCATAACACAACCAGTTATTTTTGGAGCAGCGTCTTCAGGCTGTTTCATTGGTGGGGTTTTGTTGGGTTGGTTGTTTTTTTTCCCCTTTTCTCTTCCAAAATCTTTTCCACCATCTTTCAGTAGTTTCAATGATCAAAAGCATAAGCTGAGCAGCACAGCGCTCAGCTATACTTTCACTCACGAAACGGTATCATTTCACAAGGTCAGCCTGGAGAGTGTGTACAGAAATCTTCATGCTGTCCCTTTAGGGACATTTTACACCAAATAAAGGTACTATCATTCTCCTTCTCTTAAGACACACTCAGTAAGAAACACATGGCATCTGGGAATGTGAACAGACTCAGAAAATGGCAAATCTGTGCTTGGGGCAGGCCAAGATTTAGGGAGATGCAAGCTTCCTTTCAGACCCACAAGATGTTTTCAGGGTTGGCTTTTTAAAGTATTTCTAAAAGAAACTGAAGGATATTTCTAGAAAAAAATGTGTCAAACTTGCAATCATTGGCATCTTACTTAGAAATGTCAAATCAAACCTTTTTTTTTTTCCCCCCCCCCCCCCTCCATTTTTGCCTTTGACTAACTCAAATTTGTAAAACATCTTGAGTAATGGAAGTTGATTGTTTTTGCCAGGAAAGGTTTTGCCAAAAAAATTAGAATCTACCTTGAATTCTGTTTTTTTTCCAAGCCCTGGTGGGAAAGATGGAAAAGTACCACGACCTATCCGATTCACCACAAATCCCCTTTATGGTGTTGAATGATTCAGATCCAAAATATATGGGTGAAATGGAAATGAAAAAGCAATAAGAAAAGGCATGATAAATAAACAAAGCAACAAAAGTACCTATAGAAATATATATATTTCCTTCTACATAAGTACATACAATACATAGAAGGAGACTTGCAAATGGAGTTCCTGAAACTAACTCTTTACAAAACTCAGTATTTACTGCTAAAACTAACTTTTCAGAAAACATGTTAGATGACACACAGCGCTGAAGAGCACGCTGGCTGCAATACTGCAGACTTAATGGATACAATATTCCTACACTGATATCTGTCAAATACAAGTGCAGGGAGCTGGGAAGACGAACAATTTAAAGCCAATGACAGGAATAAATAAATTAGATTGATCATAACATTAATTAAACCTTCAGACAACTTCATACAGTGAAATCAATGTCTGCTGTGCAGATAAACTTCATCTGAGCAATAAGTAGTAGAGTGAAGTGACAACAGGTTACAAAAATCCATAATCCTCCATGCCACCTTGTCCTTTCCGTTGAAAAATCTTGTAGTAGATGGGAAATAAAAGTATCCCTATATGTGCATTCACCCCCTCTATGAGTTAGGATAGGGAGAAGTTCCCTTCTGTCAAAATACCATTAAATTCTGGCCCTGAGCAGTCAAAAGCTGTTTTATTGTTTGTTTCACTAAGTGTTGGGGTTTCACACTACATTTTAAATGCTGCTGGAACATCCAGGCAGCAGAATCAAGACAAGGCAAAGGAAAACAACATCTTTCATTGTGATAAGCAGCATACACACTTGTGCACATTTTCAAGATTGAAAACACATTTCTCATGATTTTTTTTAATGCAAAATGTTTCACATTTAATATTGAAGAGCGAGGCTCACTCAAGCCAAGATCTTTTCTGATTCCCAGTGCTGGCTGGCTATCTGCATTCCTTTAGTTAATAAATTTCTCATGAAAAATATACTGGTAACCAAGTGTTAAGATCAAGAGGTCATTATTTTTGAAGTACAGAAAAACAAACAAACAAATAAATAAAAATTCCAAGATAAAATTCTGATTTAAAAGGGTAAATTAATATTCAGGATTCTGGACTTCCAGATAACCTTAACTTGACCCCAGGAAACAACAAAGAAAGTGAGAAAAACTGAACTGCTTTTGCACAGCTCCCTACCACAAAACTGTCAAAAAACCAGTTCTATTTGTTCAGAATTCAACCATTTTTTTGCTACCACATTGTTTACAAAAGAATACTGTTTTTTTTTGAAAATTCTTGTTCTGACAAACCCTGTGCAACAAGCAGATCATTCACAAAGGCTGAGATTCACCCCAACCAGCCACTTGAATTTCATTTATATGTTTAAATAAGAGCTTACCTGGACTATGTACTGCTCCAGTATTCTTCACATGGAATATTTTCAGTACAAGTTGAAACAGTACCTTGGCCTTTAACCTGTCTTTTATTGTTACCTGGTAACAAAGGCGACCTTATTTCACAAGAACCATGTGTAGATGGAAACATCCACTTTTCACAGACAGATTTAGCTTATCTGCCAGCCACGTGCACACACTATTAACATACAGATTTAATTTACTGCGAGAGCTATTTGGCAGGTGGAACAGGAATTAGTCAGATCAACAGGACTATTTATGTGGTGATAAATGAGAAATATTGATCAGTGTGGAGTTCCCTTAACATCTTTCTGACTGTTTTTCCTATTCTTGTTAAACTTCTTTCACCTCTGACAGCTCAGGTGAGCTCCTCTGCTGGTGGAGCCCAGCAGGAGCACAGATGCTGATGGTGCTTCACGGTGTTTTACACCAGCTGAAGAGCTGATGTTCACATAATTTCAAAAGGAAAAAGAACATCCTTTTTCTCTCTCTCTTCTGCTCCCTTCATGTGACTGTGTTTCCCACAAAACACAGGCTTGACCCTGATTCACTTTGCTATTTATTAGACACAACACCATTAGTATCAGTGGTGTTAGGAGATAAGGAGTGGGTGTGAAGGAAGATTGAGGGCCCAGTTGTGCTCATTTGCAATAGGAGCTCCCTTTCCTGGCTAACACATTCTGCTTGACTTACAGAAGTTAAACAATGTGCAATCAGACACTGATGGGTATTGACTGAAGGTGAATGTTTAGTACCACACAAGCAACAGCATCTTCATGTCCTCGCTTTGCCTTTGAGCAGTTTTCCTAGCCGGACAACTGCTGGGAGGGAGGATAGCCTTCCCCAGCCCACTCACTCTTATATGCTGATGACAGGAATTGCATCCAGCCAGCTTCATGCTCAATTTGGCATTATTTGAATGACTACGAGTGAAATAAAATGCTTGGAAATAGAAATTTTCATGCACTAATTTGCTAATACACCGTGCAGATCTGACTACTGCAAACAAAAGGCAGATCTAAGAGGCAAGTATTTATTACATAAGTTCAAGCTTCAGGATCTTCTTTGTTTATTTCCAGTCCCTTTGATTTACTTACTTTATTTCAGTTTATCTATCAGCGAAGCTGCAGAAAAGTAATTCCTAAAGAGAGAGTTTTATTCTTAATCCACAACTCCTATTTTCCTTGATTATCCCTATAAATCTCTGCCCCTTCCTATAATCACTAGTGTCTCTCTTACCTGGTAAAGTGAAGGAGGAAGTTATGTGAACTCACCTAATAACTGCAAACACAAATAACAACTTACACACACAAGTGGAGATTTCTGCACAGCAGTTACGGCATTTTCCTGCGCAATTACAGTAATTACATGCACTGAATTAAAGAGCATCTACACATATAACCATCTTGGGATGGTGTCCCTCTGCCTGCCTCCTTCAGCTTTTACCTATAGTCACTTTCCAGGAAAGCCCTGACTAGTATTTGGTTCAGTTTTGGGGAGAACAAAAGCCTCCTGCAGAGAAGTTACAACATTCAGTTAAGAAAAATCGACTTCTTGCCTGACATTTCCTTTTCCTCTAGAAGTGTTGCTTGCAGTTTTTTACAGCAGGTACCTGTGCTGATGAGCTGATGGAGAGTAACCAAATTTTGTTAAAATTATGAGAATGTCCTGCACCAGCAGGGGTCCTTCTCAGCATCATGGCTTTTGGAGCCACAGAAATGTGAATCCACCTTCTCACACTGAGACATTGTGCCAAAAGTACTTCAAAGAAAAACACGAGAACTTGTCCTGTTAGGGCCCTTATTGCTGAAAAAATGGAAACTTTCTGGTAATCACAGATAGTGTTTCCTAATTCAACGCCTACTGACTCATTCCAAGGAGGGTTTATATACATAAAAAAGGAAAGAGACAGCATCAAAATTAAATCAAACCTCACACCTCCCCACCACCCCAGCAGCAATTCCTGGGGTGCGGAGGGTTCAAACGAGGACACAGACTCTCTTCATGATCCTTAGAGTAGCACAACAGTTTCCAACACTAGGGTGCGAAGGTCAGAGCCTAGAAAACAGGGGAGGACAAAGAACTTGGAATAAGAGACTCGTGCATGCAGAAAAAAATGCTGGAAAGAATTGCGTGAGCTGAGAGTATGTTTAATTCTCCATGTCACACATATTCTTCAAACAGCTAAAATAAGAAACTATTAGCAAAGCTGCCAGAATTGGTGAAGGGAGTGAAGCGGGGAGTGAGGGGCAGCTTGCAGGAGCTGCTCGTAGGTGGAAAGACAGCTCGTGCGTGAGAAGCAGCTAAGAAACACATCACTCCAGCATTCAGCCCAATGGGACCTTGCTGTCCTGCAGGACTTCGCTCCCTTAAGCTGGAAGTGAAGGTCACTGCAGGAGGGCAAAAGCACAGTCTAGCTCAGCAACCAGCCCTCCGGAAGAGAAGGCCACAGACTGTTTTGTTCTAATTTAGGTGCTGGGGATTGTTATTCTTTGCGTCTGCCTGCTGGACTTTTCTCCCTTTAGTAGAAATATGTTTCTTAAGTCATTTGGGGTTTTTTTGGCAAAAGGGGAAAACGCATTCAATGAGCACAGGAAAATTAGGTACACTTCTACCAAGTTTCAGGGTGGGTGCATGGGAACTTAGTCCTCCTTAACAGTGATCATGTCCTAAAGAACCTGATCTCACAAGGATCATCCACAGTCCAGTCTTGTCATTGACTTCCCTACCCGTGTCAGTCCATGTTTCTCTAAGGAAGCTCATCGCTGTATGTTCATCTCCTTGTTTGCCCCCATCTGAAATACAGCACAATAAGAAATACATAAATTTCCTTCTTCCCTGGGGTCAGAAGAATTGCTCCCACAGCTCTGGAAAAGGAAACTCAGAGTACGCATGATATCCAATGGTAAGGACAAACTTTGGAATTGTACTTTTTTTCCCCCATTCCCCTGCAAATGGAAGAATTGTCCAACATCGTAAAATGGAAACTTATTTGGCATTTCAGAGAGGCCTCCCTTGGATGCTCATGGACTCCTGTGGCCAAAAGCATGCTCCACAGCTGCAGTCCAAAGTGGATGACAGACAATTTCATCCTTGCTTAAGCATTTTGAGGTTGCTGACACCCGGCATGTGAGAAGCTGTTTGCATGAGTCTGAAAGATAGCCCCATCCCTGTCCTGGTTTCGGCAGGGATAGAGTTAATTTCCTTCCTAGTAGCTGGTACAGTGCTGTGTTTTGGATTTAGGGTGAGAACAATGTTGATAGCACACCGATGTTTTAGTTGTTGCTCAGTAGTGCTTACACTAGCCAAGGACTTTTCAGCTCCCCATGCTCTACTGACTGAGAAGGCTGGAGGTGCACAAGAAGCTGGGAGGGGGCACAGCCAGGACAGCTGACCCCAACTGGCCAAAGGGACATTCCATACCATGGGACGTCATGTTCAGTATAGAAACTAGGGGAAGAAGAAGGAAGGGGGGGGACGTTTGGAGTGATGGCGTTTGTCTTCCCAAGCAACCGTTACGCGTGATGGAGCCCTGCTTTCCTGGGGATGGCTGAACACCTGCCTGCCCATGGGAAGGAGTGAAGGAATTCCTTGGTTTGCTTTGCTTGCATGCACAGCTTTTGCTTTCCCTATTAAACTGTCTTTATCTCAACCCATGAGTTTTCTCACTTTTACCCTTCTGATTCTCTCCCCCATCCCACTCTGGGGGAGTGAGCGAGCGGCTGGGTGGTGCTCAGTTGCTGGCTGAGGTTAAACCACGACAATGCCCTTGCGCATACCAAGTAATCAAAGCTTTAGATAATCTTTCACTCCCACACTGGGGAATCTTGGTACCCAGATGGTGGTCTAACTCCAGACAAGGCGAGTTGGACATCCTGAAAGCCCTGTGATAACAGAAGGAAGTGCCTGACCACTTATTGCTCTTATTCCAGCTACTGCTTGTCACAATGGTTGACACAGACCCTGGAAAAAAAAGCTGGGATCAACCAACTCAGGTGGTAGGATACGCCATCCCATAGCAATGGGACGTCCTTCTTGTGTGGCACAAGACCTCTTCCCATCAATTATACAGCCTCAAGGACAACTGAGAGGTAAAGTGAGTATGAGTCTATCACTTCTGCCAGCCTGGCCTCTGAGGTTCCTCACTGCTGTGATGCTACAGCCCATGGAGGGCACCAAAGCCTTCCTGAACAGGGGTTCACACCCTCAAGCTCATGTTCTTCAAAGCCTTCACTGCCTGAGGAGGAAGACTGCTGTCGAGAGGAATTGGGAGGTGTCATCGGCTCCTAACACCAGTCACTGGGCTGCCTTAAAAAAAAACAGTTCTATCTAGTTCCTCTTTGAGAAGGAGCACCTGGATCCTGCTGCAGAAGGGCTGTGAAAGGTAGCTCCAGATACTAGGCATAGCCCTGCTCCCAGCACAAATAGTTTTATTGTCTCTCCTCTCTGGCAGCAGCATTTCTTCCATCTCACAGGTGGATGATCCCAACAGGGCTCCCTATAGCCCTTGCCCCATAGGTGAAGCCCACCTGGCCCATGTCTGGCATGACAACACAATGCGTTGAGGGAGGAAATCCTCATTTTAATGGAGAATGGTGAAAAAAAAAAAATTAGGGTAGTATGATAAGAAAGCCCCTATTCAAACACAAATAACTCTTTCAGAAGGAGCAGAGAGTGGCAAAGTCAGCAACTGCTTCTCCACCACCGCACAGTCATTCACATCACGAGCCCAAGCACCTCCTTTGCAGAAACATGATTAGACCATATATCCACAAGCGTAAAGCACTGGAATGAATGAGGCTCCTATGGCAAGTGCACAGAACGATTCATTCCTCCCACAAAAGTGACAAATAAGTATAATTCCGCCTCATTTCTGAGGTGACTTTTTGGCCTGGCTGCAATAAAACTGTAACAATTGTAATAGCATGGGCATACAAATTCTCTTTTGAGGAATTACAAACCTCTGAGGAATTAAGCGTTTCAAGTATATCTGCTTGGGTTTTATTTTGGGGCTTTGCATGCAACACAGGATGGCCAGCCATTTGCCAGACAGCACACACAAACCAAGTGAGAGCAACCACATTTTCCAGAGCAATTGACGCGGTGGGAAAAGGGACCTGTGCCACAATTCAGCCTTTATTGATGGTAATGTCAATCTTTCCGCCCTGGGAAAGATTTGTGATAAGGTTAAAGATACCTCAGACTGTTCTTACCTTCCCCTCACATAAATTTACAATGCCAAGGACACCTGTTAGGACGAGTGGAGATAAGAAAGGACAGTCATATTTCCTTATCTGGAGCTCTCTGCCTTATAGCACTTCAGTTTTACGGTGCAGAAGTGGTTACAGAGAGAAAGTCCCCATGAACTTCACGAACAGTTTTCTAAACACTCAATAGCCTCCTGAGAAGATAGTAGCTGTGATTCACACCTTTAAAAAAAAAGACTCCTACCCGGCAGAAACACAGACGTAGACTGAAAAGCCACGAAAGTTCATCCAGTCCAGCTCCCCCTCAAGACAGGGGGTTTTCCCATCAGGTATAAATACTCCAGGCTTGTTTTCATCTCGGATACCATCAAAACCCAGATTGCCCATCCAGGCTCCGGTAGAGGCCTCTGTGTGGGATACAAAGCATCAAGAGTTTAGCTGTGAGATTCAGCAAAGTGAGTACAACGGCAAGCCAAAAAGTCCTGCAGAGCCTGTCGCTGCGTAAAATAATTAAGGTAATAGGAGCAACATCCACAGAGCACATAAAGCCACATGAGTTTCAGCAGGGAGCTACATAAGCTGCCACCTCTCTGGACTTTGAAACTGCACCTATTTGCATGGCTGTTTGACACTGTGCTTAATATATTGTTAATATATTTTTTTCATTATAGCTGTACTTTATGTACAAATTCTTCTATAAAAACTTACAATGACTCAGTCTATCCCTAAGCTTCTCTGACTTCTGCTAAATTTGGGGTTGGGATGCAATCTAGAATTAGTACTTAAGCAAGGCTTGACAAAGCTGCAACTTTAAAATTAGATGACAGAACTGTGTTTGTGAAGACAATATCAAACTTAAAACATCAGAAAGGCTGAGATTGTATTCAAACCTTCTTAAAGATTACTATTCTATGCAAGTAATTTCTTTTTCCTTGCAACAATAGATACATAATTAGAATTGCCTCCTATGCTGAAAACCACAAGGTTCATTGCCCAGGCAGCATGTCCTGCTCTCACAGCAGATATGTTAGATAAGTCAGGGATGGGTGTCAGTGATTTTTCTTGATCCATGAGGAAAAAGAAGTGCCTTCTGGAGGCAGTGCAGATTTTGGGTGGACTCTCCGTGACCCACTGGAGAAGCTTTCCTGTCCAGGGACTATGGCAGATGCTGGAGATAGCTACACAGATGTCTCAAGTCAGACGAATTACTTGCTAAAAGGAACTGAGCAGTCTCATTTAGATGTGTAGATGATTAAAGCTTCGTGAGACAAATCCTGCTCTTAAGGTGACTGTGTGCACATCGCTTGGACTCCTGATACTGTGTATGCTGTGACTCTGCACCTCTTGGTCATGTTGGACTGCTTCTTGCGTACCATTTCCTTGAACTCAGCCAACAACTCTCCTGTGGGTCCTAAGCATCAAGAGATGTGGAAGAAAGACAGAGCTCATCATGGTCTGCACTTGGAGCAGTTTTAATAGAAGAGGTGATGAAATTCCCAAATAAAGGAATATTGAACTGACTCCATCAAACAACAACAGCAAAGACCTGCAAATAAAGCCACTCTGCAGACTCCCAGCAAGGCTGAAAAGAGCTTTGAGCTTGTGGCAACCCTGCAGCAGGGATTTCACTTGTCCCCACTGGATGCTATTGCAGAGACACTTTCTCTACCTGACATCTGCAGTGTCTTGGGCTTTCTCCCACGCATTGGGGAGAAAAAGGGCTCTAACGTGAGAGTAAAGTGCTCCTGGAGAGAAACTCTGTGCTGCTGTGAGCAACCAAATAACTCTATAAACACCAATCACCTGCAAAGGACATGGACAAGAACCCACATGTGGCAGTTCCCAAAACATGATGCTCTGTTGGCTGAAATCCCCTGGCAGATGCAAACTGGGACTGATACCCTCTGAGGACAAATCCATCAGAGAACACCACCTGATATATTTCTGTTAATACACCCAGTACTTTGTGTACATCTGACTGCTAATTCTACAGCAGACATTGTCTCATCAGCACATCCTGAGCTGTTTAACCCCAAACTTTGCACAGAGGAGGTCAGCTTCCACAGAACACCCATGGTGAACAGCTTCTGAAATCCAGGATGAAATTTCTTATCGAAACTAGAGCACGAATGACACTAACTAGACATATGACATAGATTCAATTCCCATTCTGCCCAAAATTATTCTTCCTTAATCCAACCGTGGTTTCTTTATTTCTTCCAGTGCCACATGAGTTACTGCTACAAAACACTGGGTTAAGGCTGCCCAACATCTTTGGACATCTTATAGGAATATCTAAAGTATATGCTAGTTCTAAGAGAAACTGACAGTATGTTTCAGAAGAAAGGGGACTTGTGGTAAAGGCAGCGACCTTAACCCAGGTCTCCCTGTGTCTTAGCCACTGGACTGATGACCATTGCAACATTTCTCATTTCTGTAGGTCTCAATGATTGGAAAAAACATTTCCTATCAGTTCTGCTTCAGATCACACCCCCAACTCACTGATTTACCCATAGACATTGCCAGGTCATCATAAACCTGAAAATGAAGTTCTTTGTAAGGCATTGCATTGTTTTTACAGATCCTGAGCAAATTCACCCTAAAACTCGGCTACTTCACACTGCCGCTGGGAACCCTTCCCAGGACAATGTTGTCTGAAAAGCAAGTAAAGGTGAATCCTAGATCTGCAAAGCTCTGCTTCCAGGTCATCTAATTTTCATAATAGTCTGTTTGCAGGCAAACGTTCTTACAATATCTTGTACGAACACTGTAAAGACATTCAGACACGTGCCCTTCACATGCACAGCCTTGGCCGTCCAGCTGTGCTGACTGATCCACCATCATTGCAAGGGCTCTAAGCTAGCCTCACTTCACACAGCTAAACCGCTTTCAACTCACCTGTGTTTCAGGTGAAAAGGGTTGGATCGGGTTTGTAATATCGGAACAGGAGGAGGAAGAAGGAAGGCGAAAGATAAAGGGGAAATCTCTGCTATTTGATCTGCTGAAATGAAAATGTCTAAGAGCTCTTCCTTGAAGTGCACAAGGATGAAAGGAACACAATTTGGCATGCTTGTTTGCTTGCATTTTAGAATAAAACTGCAAAGAATGGCAAAAAAAGAAAACTCCTTTTGCTTCATTTTGTCTGAGGACAGAATGCAGACAGCAGGGTTCATATTTATCTCTCATTTAGATTCAATAAATGTATCCTGTGAATACATTTTAGAAACTGCTTTTCCTAAGGAATACATTTTTTATTAGCTATTATTGCTCAATTTGTGCTGTTTTTTAAAGAACTCGTGGCTTGGAGGGACAGATGAAGAGGAGTGATTCATGACTCACTGCAAAGATCTCCGTTTTTATAAAGCCTCGTCAGTTGGCCATTTCACAGGTTTTTAAGCCCAGGTGAATAAGCTGGCGCAGTTGTGGCCTGTCTGGAAATGCACAGGGAGGAGGCATGGGGATACACAACCAGGCTTTGCACAAGTGCAGGAGAGACACGTTGGAGGCTGGCAGAGATGGTCACGCTGGCACAACACCACTGCAGACATCCACAGCTTGTGCAAATCCTTTAGTTTTCTTCAACCCCAAAACCAATGGGGGTTTCCTTCCGCCCTACTCTATTCCTCCTCCTTTCCCATCACTATAGCTCATCAGCTTACAGAAGAAATGTAATCAGGTATTGGTATTTTACTAGCTCATTCACAGGGTCATTTGAGGG
Organism: Pygoscelis adeliae; assembly: GCF_000699105.1. Lineage (NCBI taxonomy): Eukaryota > Metazoa > Chordata > Aves > Sphenisciformes > Spheniscidae > Pygoscelis > Pygoscelis adeliae. The sequence continues at coordinate 740,691 of NW_008824286.1, read as the reverse complement.
ACAACACTGTTTTTTCAACAGCAGAACATGTTTTACCATTAGTATCTAAAAGGCAAGGCCAAGCTGGAAACACCAGAGAACAAAAAGCACAGAAAGTGTGTTCAGCTCCCCAGTGCACTGAGAGTCAGGACATTTCAGGCTGTACAGGATCCTTGAATTTCTCCTTCAGTGATAACAACACAGTCACACTGATGCATAAATAGATGCTCTGCAATGCATATTCTCCGTAC
>NW_008824286.1:726966-740418 GCF_000699105.1 Pygoscelis adeliae | reverse complement strand
AGGGATATATGTGAAAAATATTCTTGTGGGAAATATGTATCTCCCCATCTGAAGATAACATTCTGGATCACAGAGCCATTTTCTTGGTCATGCTAAATGACTTACCACTGAAATAAATCCTTAAATAAAAAAATTCCATTTTCTTTTCCCATTATCCACTGGAGGGGAAAAAAAAGAAAAACACGTGAATAGAACAACTAAAAGGAAACAGAAAAGAAAGCAACTCCTGCTCTACCTACTCCTACCTAACCACCACCTGGAGGCTGGACTTTTCCAAGTATTTTTGCAGACAGACTCCCAGTATACAGGGAGGTCACAGAAATGGTTTTGGTGGAACTATGAGGTGCTCCAGCAGCCCCAGGGTATCTGGGCCCCTGAGCTAAGTGTAAGGTTTCATCAAGGGGGAATGACAATCTGCGAAAGGAGTAAAGACATGCCACAGATTGCAGCCACACCCCCCTTCCCACACAGGGACAGGGCAGAGCACAGCGAGGATGCGGGAGCAGGGGAGATTCAGGCAGGAGAAAGCGGAGGATCACTGCTGCTTCTCCCAGCCTCTGAATTACAAGACTGAGAAACACATCTTTTCTTTCCTTCCCCCCCCCTCCCCCAAAATAATCACCCAAACCTAGAGATACTTTAGCAATAACTAAATTGCTTCCCTTTCCTGTTCACCTTTTACTTGTAAAGTGTTAAACAAATTGCATCTGAGGAATGTTCTTTTGTTATCCTTTGAATTAGTTTGTACAGGGGTGTAAATGCCCCCTCATCTTTTTCTGGAGGAAAACATGAATGAAAGAAGCATTTAGAAAAATATAAACTTGTAGAACACAAACTGCCCTACATGAGGAAAACTGCAAAATATTAATTAAAAAAAAAAAAAAAGAACAAAGAGTATACGGCTTGTTGCAGAATTCAGTTATCAAGAAATGTATCTGCTCAGTAGAAGACCAACTATTTTCTTTTTTTCTAAAGACTTTTACGGTATTGTAATTAAGGAACTTTTAGAGGTAGGTGCACATTTTAATTGTTAGATAAATAAATGAAAGGCAGCCGTACTGCACTGTGATGATTGAAAGGCTGATGAAATTGGGGAGGAGGGGGCAATTATGTTATATTATTTCAGAGAAGGTGTAACATGAAAAACGAGGGCTGAATCTGACAATGCCTGTTTTTTTTGTGCAGCCGCTTATTCCTGTAAGGAATGAGGCTCAGCAGGAGCAGTGATGGGGAGGGGGGCAGAAGGATGGGCCAATATACAAAGTCCATTACACAAATAATACCACTGCAATTTAGCTTCCTGTTTAGGGAAGCTGGTGAAGCAGCTACACTCATCAGTTCTTTTCACAATCAACAAATGTAGAAGTTGTGGGTGTCTGGCCAAGCAGGGGTTGTATTTTATCAGCTCAGTGGTAATTCAGTCGATTCCCGTGAGTATACATGGAAGCTCATTCCTCTAGTTACTGCAAACACACTGAAAATTTTTCAAGAGTGACAAGAGCACTCTTCAGGAGCAATGTCATCAGCAAAACAACCTTAGTAACGGATAAATATTGTGACAGCATCACTTCATAAGACAGAAGGGACCTAGATCTCCCTCCTGCCTGGGCTCTCAGAATCCTGGAAGGGGACCACACACTCCTATAAATTATCACGGCTTCACTTAAGCCAAGGGAACCAGGACACTCTCCAGAAGTTAAAGACCTGCCCTCCAATGTACCTGCCCACTTGGTAAGAGTAAGTAAAAACATTTAACTTATAGTTCAAGTTTGCTGCAGCTCCATTTCCTGAAATACGTAGACAGCAGCACAATAGAACTAGAGGGAATTTCACTCTGTCTGCAACAGGTACATGAGCAAAGCTCCCATAAGTGGGAATAAAAGCAGGTATCTTCTAAATTGCTCTACACCATCCAATGGCAAGAAATCAGCTGAGGGTGCTGTCACTTGGAAACAAAGGCTATTGAAGTCTTCAGGCAAAAACTGCATTTCTTCCGTTTCTCTCAAATACGTTGCTTTTGAAGCCAACCTTGGCAACTCCACCTCATTATAGCTGTTGGCCAATGACAACAACAAAATTTGAAAATCAAATGCAGTGCATCCTAGTCCTACAGAAACAGTTTTTCCTTCACCTTGAGCTCCTTAAAGCTGACTGAAAGAACAAACTATGTTAGAATCATAGAATCATAGAATCATTAAGGTTGGAAGAGACCTCCAAGATCATCGAGTCCAACCGTCAACCCAACACCACCGTGCCCACTAAACCATGTCCCTAAGCGCCTCATCTACCCGTCTTTTAAATACTTCCAGGGATGGGGACTCAACCACTTCCCTGGGCAGCCTGTTCCAATGTTTAACCACTCTTTCAGTAAAGACATTTTTCCTCACATCCAATCTAAACCTCCCCTGGCGCAACTTGAGGCCATTTCCTCTCGTCCTTTCGCCAGTTACTTGGGAGAAGAGACCAACACCCACCTCGCTACAACCTCCTTTCAGGTAGTTGTAGAGAGCGATGCGGTCTCCCCTCAGCCTCCTTTTCTCCAGGCTAAACAACCCCAGTGCCCTCAGCCGCTCCTCAGAAGACTTGTTCTCCAGACCCCTCACCAGCCTCGTTGCCCTTCTCTGGACACGCTCCAGCACCTCAACGTCCTTCTTGTAGTGAGGGGCCCAAAACTGAACACAGTATTCGAGGTGCGGCCTCACCAGTGCCGAGTACAGGGGCACTATCACTTCCCTGCTCCTGCTGGCCACACTATTTCTGATACAGCCCAGGAAAACGGGCTGTAAAGCATGTTCTGTAAAGCAAGAAGGGGAATGATGGTCTCCCATATCCTACGTCAGTCCCTTATCTCCAAAATATATGAAGAGCCAGTGCAAGTCACAGCAAATCAAGATGATCAGCCCATCAAGAAGGAGAATGGATGTAGAGCCATACTGGCTTTCCAAATGTTACACTCCAGCTCTACACCAAGTTATTGCTCATCTCAAGCCCAGAAAGATGGGGGTCTGCAGCATTTGTTAGACATGAAATCACTCCAGTAAGGATTCCTTTTATAGCCCACACTGTGGGCTATAAAATGATCCTGAAAGATAGCATGGCTGATTGTTCCTTTTACAACTGAGCTCTTGTGATTAAAACCAAGCAGGAAGGTCACAAGATTTGCTCATCGCTGAGTTGAGATTGTGATTTTCTCCATGGATGCTTTTCTCCACAGATGCACAGCACACCTTTGCTTATCCCCAGGCTTTGTCAAAGGCCAAGTCTCTCCATACCTTGCATTTGTGTTCTCTTTGTGTCTTATCCTCTTAGTATCTTCTTTTTGTGACTCTTTGGGTTCTAGCAGCCCTTTATTTGAGCTGGAGAGAGACCTATTCAGTGACATTCTCATGCAACTGCCCTGAACAAACGGTTCTCGGTTCATTTTTCTTTATGCATCATTTTGTTTGCAGTGATGCTCATGTACTTGAATGGTGGATGCTTTAATGAGTGCATGCCATCAGTGATGCTCTCGGGTAGCTATCCAGGACAAGGCTGCTACCTATATGGCCTCAAAATGTCTCTCCAGAACCACTTACTTGTTAAGACAGATTGTAACTCTGATGTCCACTGAACACCAAGTTTTATACCAGTGCACCAGTCACCCATGATCAAATCTTCCAGCTCAAGGGTCCCTGCCCAGACGACTTGGTATACCTGATAAATCCTATGAGAATTTTTGATATAGGATTATTAAATGCTTGTATCAGCTCTCACCTTTTTACCTGAATGACTAATGCATCACTGATGCCAGATGGCTACAGCCCCAGCTACCTGGAGAGAAGGCAGAGGGAGCAAGGGCAGGATAGCTGGCACTCTCAGACAGACAAACATGCACTGTTGATGCTGGCAGAAACCCCAGAAGGGCTTCAGCTGGGTGAAACACAAGGAGAACTCATCTCCAGTCTCCTCTGAGTATTTCAAATATGGGGATGGTCAGCTCCTCACCAGGAAATACATGGACAGGGATGGTGGGTGCAGGGAACCTGGCACAAACCCAAACAACAGCCCATGAATGGTAATCTTAGCTAGCCTTACATGGCAGAGTAGCACTTAGCAGCACTTCTCCTAACACGAGATGATGGTCCTGGAAGCTCCTAACTAATTTTCTGATGTTTCTCCACTCTTGTACCCTGCAGGCTACATCTTCAGATAGGATGAAAGATGCTTTACTTAGTTTAATTTTGCTCCGAGACAAGGCAAACCAAGAAAAGAAGCCAAGGCAAGCTGTCCTGTTCCCAATAAATGACAGAGCTAGACTGTCTTGAAGCACAGAAGTTACTTGAGCTTTTTTCTTGCCAGAGTAGAGCTTAATTTTCTGTAAAGAAGTTGCTGAGAAATGTTTCTGGGAAGATGTAGGGGATGAAGGGTATAAAGTCACATTTTTTCTGCTTCAGTTGCTGGATGCCTCCACACCAACCTCCTCTTTGCTCTCCTCTGTGCCCAGCTCTCCAGATTTACTAGGAACGCCAGTACTGAGTTAACATCTATATACAGCAGCAGAGATGAGCATGAGTTTAACAAGACAGAGTATGAAAACAGGTACATTTACTACTATTAGTGGCATTGCTGGCCTAAAGAGGGATGGAGAGAAGTACTGTGCAGAGCAAGAACCTTTAAAAATATTCTCTTCTGTGTTGCCATGTATTTCAGGAGTCCTTGTTATGCAGCACAGTAACCAAACAACACTGCGAGTGAGTCACGGTGTTCAGCAAGCCAAGATGCCTTATGTGGAGTTAGATAATTTCTGCCCATTTATCCCCATACAACTGTTATATTTAACAAGGATAATTTATAAACATGCCCCTGTCCTTCAGGGACCCAGAGTGCCAGGCACTCTGGTAGCTTCTTAGTCCATTGTATTGAATCTTCTTCAATAGGTACAGATACTGCTCAAAAGAATGGTAAAAGGCTCTACCTGGCAGGAGCTTGTGCTGGTGTAGATCCATTGGCACTATGGGAGTTCTTATAGAAAGCATCCACATGGACGTTAGGTTCTACACACCTCTGGGGCTGAATCAAAGAAACAGCAGCAGAAGCTGCTGTTTAAACTACTTCTGCTGCTACCCAGAAGCAGTTTAAAATAAAAGAAATTAATATAAAATAAAGAAAATTAAAAAATAAAAACTCTGCCAAAACACTGCATTTTCAGAAAAAGAGGCGCAAGACTGACCTTTTAAGTTACTTCCAGATGGCAGGCTTTATTTTGAATCTTCCTCTCTCAAGCCTCCCCCATCATTTCTCTAAAAGGTCATCCAGGTTCTTCCTACAACATTTTTCTGTGTCCCTTCCATTGTCATCTGGCTCACAGTCAAGGATCTTGATCATTTCAGCTTTTCCATGCTCTGCTTTTGGTCATTAACCAGAATTAACAGTGTGTTCCACTCCTGCTTCTTCCAACTGCCAACTTTCCCCACTCCCACCAATACCACAGAGCTGGTACGAGATGGGACTTCATCTGTCAGGTTCCTTCATTCAGGCAGCATGGCAACAAGTACAGCTGCAAAGAACTCTTCATGTAGAGAGGTGAGATTATCTGGGAACGGGGAGTCCAGAAATTGCATTCCTCTCTTCCCTTGTGCAGCATTTCAATATATCAGTTGTGTTAAGCTATGGATTCTCCAGTTTGGGTTTTTTTTTTCCTTTTACGCATCACACCTTTTTTTTTAAGTGGTTAATTACTCCATTTTCATGCTAAGCATAAGGGGAAGCCCCATTCATTTCATATACCAATTGTGTAATTAGTCATATCACCATCACACATCAAACATATCATTCCAAAATACCATACTCAGACATTTCCTGGTCCATATTCACTGCGCAATTGCCCCTACGTGACGCATCAGACCATAAACCTCCTCTTTCCAGTAGTTTACACTGCATGTGCCTTTCTCCCCCATCCAACACTCCTCAGTCTCCAGCACTTATTTACACATCTCAGCTCCTTTTCCAGAGGACATATGCACCTCTCACCTCCCAAGGAGAGAGATCACCATCAGGTCAGGGAGACCTAAATAGACACCATGACCTGCACAGCTGCACCACTTGATCATTTTAGTAGGTCTCAGTCTTGCCTAAAAGCACTGTATAGTCTACATCTTGCATCCCTTGAGAAAGGGGAGCTGAAGCCAACACAGCCAGCTCCAGAGAGTCAGCGCAGACAAGCCACTCTGGTTTTCCCTTCAATGTAGCTAGCGCAGGTAAACCCCAGTGGTATCTACCCCAGTGGTAGATACAATGCTGACAGAAATGAACCGTGCCCTAAACACGATTTGACAGATGATTAAGTTTGCTCTTCTCTGACTCACTTTTCTTGTCCTTAAATGCCTTCATCTCTCCTCTCCCACATGAAGAACATTTCCAGGAGAACTGAGCTCCTGGGGTGTCTCCTTCTAGTCAGCTTCCAAGGCAACTTGAAATTTCAACACATACCTCTGAGGACCAAAAGGAAAGGTCGCCAGGAGCAGACTTTCCTTGCTTTTTCTACAAATAATTTCTGGCTTTTTAGTTTGCAAAGCCCTTATCATAGCATTTGGGGACTGAAAAAATGGAAGGCAGATAAGACATCAAAGTTTTCATCAGATTAGTCCTTAAATCTCAGAATTGTATTATAAATAAAAAGAAATAATTTCTCCTTTCTTGAGAGTGCAGATTTAAGGGACTAAATAAACATTTCAGCTTTTAATAAAACATCTCTTTTCTAGTTTTATGGTAGCACAGAGAATTTGGAATCATAGAAAAATTCAAAGCAGTCAACTTCAAGGTTAGATCAGGTCATTCAGCGCCTTGTTCACCTGTGTTTTGAAAATGTCCAAGAATGTATATCCCACAACCCCCATGGTCAACCTATTCTGGTGCTTCACAACTCCAGGGGCTGAACAGCTTCACCCAAGACTATATAAAAGGTTCAGAAACCTCCAGGTAACTAAAAAGAAATTGCAGAATAAATTGCTTTACAAAAACCTTATGATTAAGGGACCCTTCATCAAAATTGGGGAGTAAAGAGAGATGACAAACCAGTTCAAACTGGTTCAGTTTTCCTTTATTTATAGTCTGCCACGAATGGTTCCAAAAAGATAAATATCTGGTTACCTTACCAATTAATGTGCTTTAATGATTGGCTCTTCTACAGTGTTTCATTTTCTTTTCAGCCCATCTCATCATCACAGGTTTAAGTGGACACCTTGCCATGAATGCCTCTTGAATACTCTCAAACATATCCTCACTTTTGAAGAAGCACAGAGGATGTTATGAGGGTCCAACTTTATTCTGAGAGGTCCTTATCTGTCTACCCATCATCGCAGGGTTTCTGCAGAGGGTCCAATCCACAGACCAAGGGTATCTGCTGATGAAAGGCTCTACTGGCCTGAGAGATCTCTGGAAAAGCCGCAATAGATATCATCTTGCTGGCAGCCATTCCATGCTGCAGTGCCACGCTCCAGTCTTTTTTGATGCTCTTATTAATGGCTTTGTTCTTTCACTTCTCAAGCTGACAGTTCATTTTCCCTCCCACAGGTTCCCACCATTGCACAAGAGAATATTTACAGCCATCTATACCTTGTGCCCATGCATTCTTCCAGACAACTGGTTTATGGGATATGCGCTCTCACTGGAAGGAGAGGTAGAGAAATGTAATTTGCATTGCGGATGACGCTATCAGGGTGCACAGTCTCCTTGTGGTTCCCTTAATTTGCTCCCAACCTCCCCAGCGTATTGAAAATAGAGATCCCGCATCACAAGAGTTCAAAAGCCATATCTAAAAAAGCACCCTGCAAGGTGTCTGGCTGCTTGTATGCAGCAGCCAGCTCTGATATGGTGCAGCTGTAATCAGTTATCGGGCTGTTGGGAAGGAGGTGTGAGGACCCTTGTTGGAGCCACTCACTTTGCTCAAGCCCTTGTCTTTGGTCCCTGCTTGGGCTAACTACAGGTAAGCCTGTGCTTGACCTCGTATCTTGCCGATCCTGACTTGGCTTCCTGGCTGGACCAAGGATCTGTCACTATGAACCTGTCTGGAATTGACTGGCTGACCCTAGTGACTGCTACTGGACCCACTCTTCTTGGTCAGGTCCTGAGGGACTGCAGCAGGACATTGCCCCATGCCTGCCTTCTTGTCACGCTCCACTCCTGGCTTGTATTCCCCTGTGGAGCAGCCCACTCCTGCTGCTCCCTGGCAATTTATAACTGACTATATTTGTTGGAAAGCACAATGCAGAAAAGGGGGGAAACGTGGGAGAGGATCTCCCTTCCTCTTGTTATAAAACAGAGGAGAGTTGTTTCTGGTTTTGCAGAGCTTGTTAATATTTTACTTCCTGTGCTTTTCCCTTAGGCTCCTCTATTCAAACCAAAAATTTCAACCATTTTATTGGAAAGGAGCCAATTGCTGGGTGAATCGTGCCTGTGGATTCACACTTAAGTCTGTCTGTCACTCTGTTGTTGTCCTTCTAACTTGGTAATTGGGATGTGCTATTTCTAATGCAAGGCAATCTTGGAAAACGCCTGTTCTGCTTGCAGCGGCGACAGGTGCTGGCATACAACATACTTCTCAGTTGTCAAGACACCTCAGCCCATACCCCAACCTCTCTGTTTCTGCAGATAGGAAGACTGAACCGATGCTTTGTGCAAATAGAACATTAATTTTGCTGACAAGGTAATAATAAGGCTACTAAATCAGTACTAGGATTTTTACGTTACATACACTATTTAAATTACATGTCATCTTTACAAATTGTAAACTAGATAAATGACTAATCAAATGTTTGCACATGTGACTTGCAATTGAGACTTTCTAACCACAGAAGTGGCGTTACTGAAGACAAATGCACTGGACATAGTGATAGCCCTCAAAATACAACAGTGGGGGCAATAGAATAATTCACTCATGCTGAATAGGAACTGTCTCTTCTGAAGTGCATTAATGCCAAGATCAAAATATGATCTCCTCAGCCACAGTTTAACCTACATCAAAGATGAAAATTATGAAATATGCTTAGGGATCCTACTTCTTGCACCTGGAAGCAGGTGCTTACAAAGCCCAGAGCATCCAGCCACAAGATGTCAGCTCCATCTCTTCTCACCACCAAGTATTTACAACAACCAGTATCATTGCTCTAAGCAATGGTTAGCCTCTGTTCACTTGCTTGAGGGTGGATGGCTTGGACTGGCTTGCCAAAAGCAGAAGCTGTACAGTATGTTCCAGAGAGAGGAATTATGGTATTAGGAGTTGCTCTCCAGGATCTTGAAACTGTTCTGACCTGTGGCTGGTTTCTGCTTTGCATCAGAGTGTGTCTTACGAGAAGATCCTACCCTGCGGAAGTTTCAGCAGGGAGCACAGACAGAGGTCCCACCACACAGTGCTGCATTCTTCGGGCAGGTGACATTTCAGTGTGCTAGGCAAGGATTCATCACTGTCGGAGGAAACACAATGAAAACCACAGCATCCTGCAAGAATAGCTCAGGGCTGACTAAAAGAACACATACATAAGGACTTATCCCATATCTTTTGGCAAGGTCAGACCTGATTCCTTCATTATGTCTTCCTGTAGCCAAGTCTAAATTGTGAGCAGGGCTCCCTTCCACCAGGGGATGCCTAGACATGATTTGGACACATCAAACCAGCTAGCTTTTGGGGTTGTTCCTGTCCCATTCAAGAGAGCAGCAAGCTCACCTTGTTGCCCTCTCTATCTTGCCAGTTATCCCATAAGAGGAGCAGTTTGCTTTCCATGGGAACAGGTCCTTGTGGAGGACAGAAAAGAAAAATTTCCATTCTTCCCTGCCTGCTGGACCAGCAGCTCCACTAAGTGAAAGGGAGTTGTGGATGGGCTGACGTTTATACCTCTTAATCCCTGTGACGCTCTCATAAAAGATTTTGCCTTGATATTTCTTCTGGTGCTCTTGGAGGGCATTAGATGAAAACTTTACGAGGGCAACACAAAGTCCTTTTTAATAGAGTGAGTTTTCTGTCTATTTAGTGGCTGAGCCAAGTATTCCAGGAGGAGGCTCGCTTGAAAAAAAGATGTTTCTTTCAAGCCTCCCATCTGAAGCCATATGAAAGCAGGAAATGTAGTGAAAAGAGTGACCTGCCCCAGCAAGCATGTGTTTGGTAACAGGGTCCTGAGTTCAAACAGTTTTGGCAGGGCACGACCATGACCTGCAGCTGGCAGGTCCCTCTCACATCCTGCACAATAACTGTGATTTCAAGATTCTCGTGTGGATAACACCTATTGCTCAGTTTAAAACACTTAGAGCTATCACAGAGACTAGAGGGAATCACTTCTGGGACTAGAAGTTACTTGCAAATGATTTGTTGGCTCTGCTGAAAGGAGAAGGATTTAGAGCGCATGGCTGGATGTGTTCTGTGAAGCAGGTCTCCACTGGAAATGCCTGAGAGACTAGAAGACTTTGCTCCAAGTGCAGTTATGGGGTGTCATGATTGGGACTAAGGTGGACAGAACTGTTTGCTCAAGTACAGATGAGGCAGGAGAGGGGGACCTCCCCTTTTCGCCCTTCCTCTCCCTATCCTTGCAATTGGAAGCAGCCTGCTGGCTCGTTGCCTTTGGGACAGACCCATGATGTGAAGTCCCCTCTAGTTTTCTGTCTTGCTCTGTCACTCCTCTGTGTGTGACCATGCAAAAGTCACTGTCCTTTCCTGTACCTTCAGATCCCGGTTCCCATCGTACAATGCATATAGACTATTCATTCACTGGGCAAGGACTGTCTCAAATATACAGCACCATGAGGACTTAGTCTTATGAGGCATAGCCCTTGGCTGCACACAGGCAAATCATTCCTATGGGAATCACTTGATGGCCCCTCTTTTTGCCAGATTAAGCACAGCTGCCTCCTTTGAGGGAGAGGAAGCCACAAAAGTGAGTAATACTGTGAATTCATATGGACTCTGCATCTAAGACCTTGCTGGTTTGCTATCCATTTAAACTTTGTCTCTATATTAAGCTGCACATCTTTGATTCACCAGCCTTCCTGGGAAGTTTCCAAGGCGTCTTGCTTCCAGGCTCGTGCTATGGCAGCGTTCTTGTTCCCATCCAGAAAGTTTTTGGAGTTCAGAACAACGTGAAGTTACACAACCTGTATTAAAATAACACCACAGCAACAAGCTCTACGTTTTCAGTCTCAAAGACAACCACTCTGTTCACTTCCAGGAGAAAGTCTTGCTTAAGTTTTCTGGTTGCACGAGCCTGAGCCCCTGGTGTTAATCACCAGCCCTCTCCAATCACGGATTTCAGCTCCTTGCTACGTCTGGCAGTTCACACAGTAAAGCAGCAGTGATTTTTTGTGACCACTCAACTGCTGTGCTCAAGTTCCCTGAAAGAGTATGTTGCACTGACGGGGACATATTTCCATGAATGTGTCACCTCAGAAGTGGTCTGCAGTGTGGTGGCCATGAACGGCACGCAGAGCTGAGACGAGCATTGCACTGGCTTGGCCGTGCAGCACATCAGGGACAGGCTCAGCCCAAGGGGAACACTTTCCTCCCAGTAAACCACAAGGAAGCTGAAACACTTCAGTAACAAAACAACACACTAAAAAAGAAGCAAGATTTATCTTGCTGCTGTTCCACAAAGACAATGCAGCCTCTGCACAAAACAACTGTGAGTATCCACTGGCTTGGACAAAAGATCTCCTTTGCTTTCTTTTTTTCTTTCTTTTTTTTTTCCTCTTGCATGCAGCTGTTTCACTTTAACAAATTCTGCACAGCTTGTACCTTTCAAAGCACCCATCTCAGCCCAGCTCGCTCGCTTGTGTGGCATTTCTTAGCCCTCCCTCCACTGCCAGCTGCTCCCTGTACAGAGACTAACACATTCCCCAGAACCACAGAATGAATTGGGCTGTTACTTACGTGAGCATCATGTTACAAGCATTTGCAATGGGACTACTGGCACCTCAGCTGTTGCTGGCTTAAAATAAAGCAGAGTTGCTAAGTCTGATGGTTCTACATGTTGCTGTGACAGTGGCATATTAAAGAAAAGGTCCCAATAACGTTTTGATTCTGCTCTCAGCAAAACACTGCAGAAGAGCTAAACTTAGACATCATTTAATCACAGCTTTATAGACCTCTCAAAGCACCATGAAAGAAATACTTCCCACATTCAAGGCAGTGCATTTTATTATGCTCATCCAACAGCATAACCTTAGCTTAACTCCAGGTTAATGAAACCTATGGTAGCACTGAAAGAATAAAAATTGCCAATGAGCTAAAAGAATCCTAAATCTACATTTTTCAGAAGACAGTGTAAGTTGTACAACCTTAGATTTGACCTCAGGAACAGAGTTGCAAAAGCAAAAGCCATCTGAACTATAAGCTTCTCTGGAGAGCCCAAAATTGTACCAAGTGCAGTGGGTGTTCTTGGTCATAGACTTGTCTTTCACTCCGTAATAAAGAGTTCACAATGAAAAGTGTATTTCCTCTCTTTTACGTCACAGTGGTAGGCAACCATTCCCCACCAAGTATCAAGCAAATTTCTAGTGCACAGCTTAAATAAAATAAATACATCCACTCCTCCTCTGTTATAATATGCCAGAAAGACTTTTCTTGAGAAATGCTTTCATGGACACTTTTTAAATAAGCAAAGTTCACAGGAGCCATAAGTTGCTGCAGCAGTACACTAGGAGTTTGGAAAACCTGCTTGTTCTCGGCTAGGCCATGTGGTGACCCGAAGACTTTTGTAGTTAAAGGCATAAAACCACATGGCTTCATATTCTTTCTGTGTCTCTCTCACCATTGCAAAGCACATACGTACTCAGGCACAACACCCGGAGCCCTATGCCAGAATGCCCACAGCTACTGAATTTCCAGAAGCAAAATAGAGGCACACAGCACAGGGAAAGCAGTCCTCACCTTCATGCTGAGTCCTGGTTCAATACTGAGACATAGAAGTGTCCTCATGATGTCCTTCCTAACCATTCCTGCCCACAGCCTTTAACTCCCCATGCCTCTCCATCCCAGTTCCTCCCTAATCATCTCAGAGATTCAAGACTCCAGAGCCCTTAGCTTCCCCCTCCTCCAGTCCCACATAATCCTCTCCTTGGCCACTAAAGAACTCAAAATCTATCATCCAAACTATCCAAACCACCTCAGATCCATTGCAGAGCTACTCCTGTACTCCCACTCTATCCTGGATAACACCACTGTTTCCAGCATCTGGACCCAAATCCATATGTGACCAAACAAATGAAACTCCAGCCAGCCAGACTGAGACACTAGCATCAGCTCAGCTTTACAGCTGCATCCTCCTCTTTGGAGCAAAATGGTCATCATCTCCTTTATGTTAGGCCATAAGGACAGTTTGTATAAGAAGGGGACTTGAATTCTAACATACTTGGCTTGCAACTAATGTCGCCAGCCCTGTGGCTTGCTGGGAATGAGTATCACTTGGCTGTCCCCTACTGTGACATTTACTG
>NW_008824286.1:717302-726918 GCF_000699105.1 Pygoscelis adeliae | reverse complement strand
TTCAGCTGTGCTCCTCAGGCTGTGCAGGAGGTGTGAGAAGACATTTTTGATTGTGGATTCCTGCAGAAGATGGAAAGGAAGGGAGGAAAGCAGGGAGAGACAAGAATTTCTGCCCAGTTCCCAGGCAGCAGTGCAAACACAGTCCCAGCTTTGTCTTTACTTGATGGCGAGCACCGTGGAGCAGGAAAGGAATCCGGCTCTGACATGAAGGATGCTGTGCTAAGCTCTGTCATGCTGTTTATGTAAGCAAAAGCCTTTTACAGACCAGGGGATGCCTGCAGGGATCCTTCTTTCTGTTTAAGTCATACTAATATCTTTGTTCTTCCCCTACTAGTGCAACCCCCTACAACCAGACTAACTACAACCCTCTTTGGGTGGTTTTTTTTTTTGTAGTGGGTAAATATGAGCCATCCAAGCCCTTCTATTCAGGATGCATGATCTGCTCGGTAATTAGCAAACACTGCTTGGCAGGGCAGAGGATTGGGCTGTTGCAGCCACCTGGCCTCCTGGCAGGCAGTGATTTTACACCACCGGCCTGCGCTCCCGGGGTCCCGATGAGAACACAGGCCAGATGCCGTGCCACTGAAACCGATGGGAACCGAGCTCTCCTGACAAGTAGTGCAGATCAAGGCCTGGGGAACACGAAGAGGGCCCTGTTAGCACTTCTCTTTCTACAAAATATACATAAAAGAGGTAAAGGGAAATGTTTGCATAAACATGATAATTCCTGTAGGTTGGTAGCATCTGTGAGCAGAAGCCAAACCATAGCCATAAAGAACAGAAGTGCCTGACCCCTTTCTCCTGTTGTTTTTAATTTTGTCTGAATTGTTTTTCCAGACAGTGGGAATCAGCTTTACTTTTTCCCATACACGAGCAGCATAAAATTTGGAAGCATGCTGCATGCCACCCAGCTGAGTTCCTGTATCTGTGGGGTGGCCACAGGTTATGTTCACCTTCAAATTACAGAATGCCAACCAAAATCAGGGCTCTGTTGTGCTAACAGTAAGAAACAAACCCTGTCATGCAGAGTTTACAACCAATATATGAGAGAGAGTGCATTTACCATTTTATAGACTAGAAACAGAGACCAAAAGAGCCTACTTAAAGCATATTTAAGTTCCAGGAAAGACTCTCCTTGACTTCCCCGAGTTTTGGATCATGTTCAGGGAAATTAAGCGAGTTGCCAAAATTCACACAGTGAGTTTGTAGAAAAGCCAGAAACCAAAAGCTAGATTTGCCGAGCTCCAACATTCGTGCTCAAGCCAGCCCACTGCTAGAGGTGCTGGAATGGCAACAACAATCTGCTTGAGTGTGAAATTCTAGCTGCCAACCTGGCAATGTTTTTATTTCTCTGACCTATTCCATTGCTCAGATCCAGGATTTTCCTTGAGCAGAAAAGAATTACAGAGAAGAGCCAGCATCATCACTGGACAGGCACTAACATGTCCATGGTAATTCATTAGCCACAGAGAAAAGGGAAAGAAACTCATTTTCAGGAATCAAGACATACATTTTTGTCACCAGGGCGCTTAATGGTGAACCAAAGATGCAGCGGTATGCAGCTCAGATACCCAGCTTTCTGGGCCGTGAACTCTATGATGGTTTTCTTCCTGAAGGCTGCATCCTGAGGATGTTTGCTCTTCTGCTTGACAGCCATGAGGACACCTAGTCTTAAGTGGTCAGCAGCCACTTTGCCTGCTCCAGTGACCCACATCCTCACCCACAGTGTGAGAGAATAAGGTGATGGACATCGCCCAGAAAATATATTAATTTCATCACACCAATTAAGTCCTGAGATTTTCCTCCTCTTTCATCCACAAGTGAGTTTGGGCACTGTTTTGTTTGTTTGTTAAGCTTTGCATTCTAGCTAAGGGGCTTTCCCTAAAGAAGAATAGTTACTGCCACGGACAATGGATTATTTGGAATCACCACATATATCAACAAAGTGCAACCTTCTCTGCAGGGAAATGCAGCAGCAATTTAACAGCAGTGGCCAGGAATGAAGACAACTGCACACAGTAAAAACTACAAAGAAAACTGTATATACATATGCACATACAGACGTTTGATTTTAGCTAAGGTATTACAGTCAGTTGTTAGAAAAGCATCACTAAAGGTTTTCTGACTAAACGTCCTTTAGTTTTGGATCTGATAAAAGCATCTTCTGGAGAGAAGGTGAGGTGGTGAATCTATTTGAAGCAGCAAATTTGAAAATAGAGTATTCTGAGGAGTTTTATTTAAAGATCTTCTTGCCACTGTTCTAGGCTCTGAAGATCTATTTTTATGCTTTGTTTTCATTTGAAAGAGAACACATTATTCCAGCTGCCCTATGACTAGCAAAGATGATTATGAAAAAGAAAAGAAATGTGCATTTCCTCCTCCTTTTAGCCAAGGAATTTGCATGTTATAATAATGGGTGTGAATTTAACAGATTTGAACAAAGCAGAAAGCCCAAACATCTGCTGAATGTGGTGGTGTCTCCCCCATATCACTTTGCCTTCTATGGAGGATGCAAGAGATCAGCAGGAGCACTTGAGAAAGGGCACGTATTTGCAGAGTGTGTTGAGATTTGAAACAAGCAAATGCTGCAGAATCCCAGCCCTGCTTCACCATTATAGGTTTTTAATCCTGATTTTATAAAGATCTGGGCCACATCATACGTTTCAACCACTGCTCAGAGCGGTGCTGTGCCAAGCTCTAAGGATGTCAGTGTTTTAATTTGAATGTGGCTGCCCAGTGGAGAGTCATATTTAAGACACAGCTTTAAAATCAATCATTTGTATGGTGTATACCATATATGTGTTATTTCTACAGAGTCCATGCTATATTACAAGTTTTATTTTAGCATTTCATATTTTTGCCTCTGTGGCCAACAGGACTTTAGTGTATGTAATGAATGGCAAATATTACTAAAAGTACAATGCTGCTACACAACAGAACGTCTTAACCTCACCAGGACCTGCCTGCTGTCCACCAAGCCCCACAGAACAGCTAGCACAGGCTTGGCAGAGATTCACAGAGCAGTAATGAGAATGATTTTTTTCTTCTCCTACAGAGAGAGAACAAAGACATGAATTTACCTTAGAAAGGGAATGAGCAGGAGGTTAATCAGAGTCCTGAGTGAGCTAGGAAATGGAGAGCAAATACTTGTCTTTGCTGTTTCCCAACACAGGAACAAGTTAAAAAAAAAAAAAAATCAGTGAAATACCAAGTGTCGAACTCAGGAGGAGACTGTCCTCTCCCAAATGATAGCAGCTCTGTGGGAGTCTCAAACTCAGGATGTCCAAGGCTTTGAACTTAGGAAACAAGAATAGACTTTATATTTTAATGAAGTATGAATATTCACCACTAAAGAGTTTGGGGTTTTTTTTTAAAGAATATTAAACTTGTTTACAAGATATAAACAGACCTCAACTATTAAAATGAAGGGTCGAGGACTTCATGCAGTTGGTTTAGACTCTCATACAGTGAAAGAGCCTTAGACTTTCCTCTTTTGCATAAGAGAAAGATGAAACTGAAGAAGCCTCAGGAGTTACCGGACTGGGCCAAACCCATTTCTGGCAAAAACAGGCAAGAGCTAGGTGAGGTGGTAAGAGGTGAAACTGCTGAGCAGAATCAAGATTGAAGCAGGGTGCAGCACCACAATTACATGGCTGTTTGATGTCAGCACACGACCTCTTTAAAAATTATTAGATTTCTTTCATGGGGAGTAAATCAGTCTAATAAAGTATCTCAGTGAAGAAAATGGGAGAGCCAGTAATGTATAAGTCAGTATGAGCTTGTCATCAACAGATGCAAGAAAAGAAAAAAAGGTTAATATTTGGGAAGAAATAATCTCACCAAACATGCTGTTTCAGAATAATCAAACCTACATGGACTTTCACTGCATCAGCAGCTAGTCCTGTAAGAAAAAGAAAAGGGGGATGGATGCATTGATGTTATGTTTAAAGTTTTTCTAGATTAAACATTTTGATTTTTCTAAAGTGGTTCAAACAATGTTCTTACATTTGACAGGCAGTGTCTGAAAAAAAGTACTGTATCTGCTCCAATTTGAAGCATATGCTGTCAGTAAGGCAAGCAAAGAATAGATTCTGTTTGTCTCCATCTAAAATACTCAGGTTTTGGGCCAAAGAGTTAAAATGCCAGCACCTCCACAGAACTACAGTTAAAAGAGTGGTTAGGGAGGATTTTCAGAAGAGTTTAACACTTGCCTTACCCTTTCCTAATACTCCCTTGGAGAGCTGACCATCTGCATCACTGAGAGCACAGCTGGGCAAAGAAGTGTTTCTAGCCACCCAGACTATCTACAAAGTGATCTGTCAAAGCCTGCCTCCATGCACCCCCTTTTTTATTCCATTATGTTAATATGCCTCAATTGTCCTAGCACTCTAAAGACCTTCAGAAATAGGTTGTTCCTTTCACGTGGCTGGGTAGCTTTTATTCCAAAACTGAGCAACAGAAGTACTGTAAAAATTGGAATTCCTAAATCTACCTCACATTTCTCTGTGGCCTTGCTTATGTCTCAAACAGGAACTCTGCGACTAGAGAATATCGTGTTCCTCCAAAAGCATCCCCAACCAACTTCCCATACCAACTCACACTACTCAACATGACTGAGCATGGCAGAATAACAGTGCTTAATCCTTCTGGCTCTCCCATTTTCTCCTTGTATGACAGACAGAATTGCACGCGTTCTAGTGCAGCAGGGGAAAGCCAAACCACTGTGAGTGCAGGTCTTGCTATAGGTCAGACAAAGGTACATTAGAAGGCAGAGACAAAAATTGTTCTGCACAACCACTATGTATGCACAGGTGTGAAAGCTTAGTCCTGGGGAGGGTATAATACATCCCTTCCAAGCTCAGCCATCCTTGTGCCCTCTGAAACCCACCTTTGCAGCTAAGTCCTGATGCTTTCCAGAGCAGAGAGATTGACAGGAAATACCATGACTCACCAACTCCTTCTGCAAAAGGCTGGAACTCTTTCTCTTGACTTTCAAACAGGCTACTTTCAAAGCAGCAAATGTTAAAAAAGCTGATGAAACACAACTTAAATGATTCATATCTTCCAGTGCTGCAGGTTGGATCAGGGCTTCAAAATGAACCTGCTGCTGGTCCTCTTCCACTCCCCTCCTGCTATTTCACAGCTGGATAATCAACAGAAACTAGACCTTGATGCAGAAATGGGATTGTGGTGGTGAAAGAAATCAATCTACATGAAATCCAGGAAGGAAAGTGTATTCCCAGAGATGAGAAGCACAAGGAGCCTTCTCAGGGAGAAGAGAAAACAAGGACTGATTTAATAAGGTGCATAAATCAGAAGCACAGCAGTAAGGAGCCAGAGCAGAACCTGACAGCAAAAGGAGTAGCAAAGGCAGTTCTAGGGGCTCAGAGACCACCTTCACTCCTGGAGCAGGACAGCAGCATCAGACACTCTCAGGGCATGCACCTGTGAGCCCCACTACACTCTTGCTATGCTCCTTCAGCCACCAGCTTCCACACGCCAAGCACAGCCCAGGAGGGCAAGCTCTCCAGTGTGGCTACATGCTGAGAGGGGTTTGAGTGTGAAATACAGAATTAAACAAATGCTTCTCCCATCCATGCAGCACTGAGCTCCGGCTTTTCTCCAGGCTTTGTCAGGAATCATTCTGTGCTCTTTTCCTTTGTTCCTCTCATCCTTTTTCTGAGATTTTTCCAGGCTGAGGACATGTGCTTTCTCTTGTGCAGATACACCTGGCAGCTTCACATGGAGGGGTGGGGAGTTCTTCAATCGACAGCGCTTGTTTGCTTGTTCCCTCTGAGTGCTCTCATGTAGCTCAGCTTCACCATGAGAGAACAGTATTGCAGATTCTCTAATTCAGCTTCTGAAGTAGGGGAAACCAAAGACTCTTCAGTATGTAGAATAAAGACAGATTATATAGGAGAAAATGAAATAATGAGAATGCCCCAGAGCAGAGGAAGGAGGTTGAGATCTTCAGGAGTCAGAGAAGAATAGGCAAGACAGCAAAGTCAGACTCTCCCAAGGGAGCTACCATGTCTTTGGACACACAGATGTCTAATTTAATGCTACAACTGTAGTGGTCATCCTGGCTCAAAACAGGGACAGCGGAGATGGCAAGAATTCATAGAACAACAAAAGACCAAGAAAATGTTCATAAACGTAAACTAAAAAACAGGTTCATTGCTCAAAGAGACAAATAATTTCATTGTAAATGTTTTTATTTAAAGTGAGGAATGGGTGGGTGCCAGTATATTAAGAAAATTAAAGAGTTCTGCTGATTAATATCCACAAAAGAAAACAGTCCAGGAAACCAAGGGTGGCAATGCTAAAGGATGCAAAAGGAACCCAGAGACTATGTCTCCATATCCTGTCCCAAGTGAGTTTGAGCACAATCAACGCTCACCAAGATGGGAGAAACCTTAAGATCTGAAAGTAGTCTTGACATTTACATTAATAAAGAATACTCAGGGGTGTCAGTTACAGCAACAGTATTGTGGAAGGGGTATTCAACTTTGTTCATCAGGCCTGAAACTAATTGTTAATCATTAAAGATAAGGAAGATGTAATGTGTGGGCGAGTTCTTCCATACCTGCTTCCATTAAGTTCTCATACTTTGCTCTGAAGCAGCTACTTTTAGTTTTAAATCACAATATAAATCTAAGCAAGAAGGGTCTGATCCAGCCTGGCAATTCTTATGTTCCTTCATTGGCTATATTTATCTGTGAGTCACCTTTTAAAGCTGCATCCTTATCCCAGGACAGATCCTTTAGATATAACCATTAAGCAAATTATACATGAACAGCACTCTGTGATGAAGAGTCAGCCCTTCAGATTTGCTCAGTTACATTGTACTCAGTGCATTTCCATTAATAAGCAGTTGATTTCAGTATTGCCATCTAGTTTGGTTTTAAGAAAAGGGAAGTCTAAAATGGGACATACAGAGGACTTCCTACACTGCTTGCTTTTCTTTTTTTTTTTTTAGGCAGTTATTCTGTGGTGGCCTGCAAGTCATTTAGAAAAGGGCTGGCTTGAAAACCCAGGACAGATGTCAGGCATGGCAGAGGAGAGGTGACTGATCTGCTCTGCAGAGCCTCCACGAGCACTGTTTATTTGCTGCGCACACCCGAGCTAGCTCTGTACTCCATCACCATGGCAGTTTATTGACATCCAGGCATCTTTGCAGACACCCTCATAACATCTTCCCGTGACTGCAGATGAGGGGAACAGAGATGCCAGTAGACATCCTGAGTAGGGGACAGTGCATAAAGGAGCCAATGTAAAGTGGGAATACATCCAAGGGGATACTCAGAATTATCTCAGCACCTACAGCAGACCTCAACAAACACAACTGCTGAAAGACGACAAGTCCTGGACATGCTACGAGTTCCCTAAAATGTGAAGAAATCACAGTATTATTCTTCTGTTGCATACATCACACTCAGATCAGGCATAACTTCTCCAAAGGAGATCGGTACAAGGGCTAGTCATGAAGTGGCATCTGTCCCATCACACACATGAGCACATCTTCCATGGGAAGCAAAAGAGAGAAATGGTGGCTGGAGAAGGATTCAAATGCAGCATTTCCTGACCTTTCCTGTGCCCATCTGCTATCAAGAGCTGAAGGAGAAAGTGCTGAGCAGAGTCATGAAAAAAAGAATCAAGAAAGATCTGTCTGCAGATTTGCTTCTTTTGAACAGTCAGAGACTGCCACAGAAGTTTCCATTCCTAAAAGCATAAGAACTACAGTCTAGAGAAACTTTTTTTTTTCTGGTGACACAACAGAAGCCATTTCAGTTGCAGAACTTGATAGGAAAAAGCCAAACAAATCCAGCTGCCCAAGTTTTCAAGTCAAGACTCCCCATTTTCTACCAGACTGCAGCTTTATCCTGTCAGTTGCTACTAAAGCCCAGAATTGCAAACACTAAAGCAACAGGACACCTCAAAATGCTGCCCCTCTTCCCCCTAGTCTGACACATCTCCTGTGCTGCTGGATACAGCACCGACAATTCAGAGCTCCTTCAAGAGCTCCCATTGGATCACTGAGACCCCTGCTTGGCCTGCTGAGTTGTGAGAGAGGGTAGCATAGTTGCAAAGAGGATTAACCATATATCCAAATAAAAGCTAAAGAGCAGCAAGCCCTAAATTTTGAAGTCAACACCATATCTGTCTCTCACTGCTCTCCAACAGAGGTAACGCTCCCAAATACTTTGGCCACCAAGATCAGCAAGCCACAGTTACTAAAACAGCTAGACAGGTTTTGCAACAGTATTGTTCACCTGCTCTTAACCATAGCTATTTTTAGTAGGTCATTTATTTCAGAGCAAGCTCTGGGAATATCCGTTTCCTAGTCAACTGGGCAAATTGGGCTGTGTTTGCTGTTTGCTGGATTTCTAAACAAAAAGCTCTTAGGGGAATGGAGAAACAGGAGTGAGGCAAAGGGAATCAGCCTTCCAGGTCTCACTGATATCACAGAGTTTGCTGTGGCCTTGCCATTTTGACCTACTATCCTCCAGCCACCTTCACATGAGTTTTGCATGGCCACTGACAACATTTTGCATCTACGGTGGTGTTGTACCTATTGAGGAAAGATTAAGAAAGCAGCAGGGACTGTCTGCATGTTTGCAGAAAGACAATACATCAGTTTCAGCCTCTGACCCAAAATCCACTGCTGATTTAGCTCAGACTTGTTGTTTCTCAGTACAACTTTTCAACTGGAGGAAAATGGCAGACTTGTAAATATTCTACACTGGATCCTGGAGGAGGATCCAATGTAGCTCTGTACGTAAATCATTCCTGTTCTGACTGATCTTTACACCGTGTACAAAACAAGGGGCACAGAGGGCTGTGGCCGCTGTCTGGAGTCCTCCTGGCTCTGTTGCTGTTGCTAAGCTATGTACTACGTACACCATCTGTGGCTCTGCGCACACTGCAAGTCACACCAGCTGGTCAGAGCTGCTTCTTGCTCGAGCAAGTCCAAACCTCAGCATCTGCTGTGCTGGTCCATGGAGGAGACCAACCACGGGACCCTTTGAATGCTTGCAGGGTATGGCACAGAGACAAAGTCCCCATGCTGCAGCTGTACCACAGTCAGCTCCGAACAGCGTCAAGCTGGGCACAGCTGGAGCACCACTATGGCCAGCACACACTGTCTGTTATTCGTACTATTTAAGCAACTGCAAAGTAGACCTCCACTGGCAGCACCCTTTGATGATCCGTAACAGATTTGCCTCAGTTTCCCATTTGAATGTCACCAGTAATTATTCTGCCTGTTCTTTTATTTATATCTTAAGGGCACTCCAGCTCTCTCTCCCCTTTGAGGATAGCCGCTCTTTTGGCTGAATACCCCCATATACCACCATGCACCATCTCCCTGGGTTACAGTCCACAGAAAGACAATCTTCCCATCCATCCCTTAACTATTTCCCCCCTCAAAGACGTCTTCTGTTCTTCTCCAAGTCCTCCCGTCTGAGTTTCTCATGAAGGACAGTCAAAGAGCTGCCCCCATCTCAGCAAGCCACCCCTGCATCCTGAGGCTCCTGCCTCCTCCTAGGCAGCTGTACCAGGGCCAGAACCTGGGGGGGTCTCCCACTGCCCCCTGAGCAGCAGGCATCCCATACAG
>NW_008824286.1:690473-717273 GCF_000699105.1 Pygoscelis adeliae | reverse complement strand
TCTGCTGCTTTTTCACTCTCCTGAATTCAGTTTTGCAGCTTATTAGTGTAGTTAATGAAGTATATTTGGTGCTGTCTTTCTGAATCTTTGTGGGGGAAAGAAAGAGAGAAGAAAAAGGCCCAAATCTCAACCATGGTTTTCTGATTCTGATTCAACACTGAAACCAGAGCAGTGGCATGGATGTAAAACTCAAGCCACAGTGAGGATCAGCTCTCCATCTTAGTCTGCTGTTTCTTCCTCTCTGAAATGACTCAGCTCTGAAGTTTGACACCCTGAGTTCCTTTTGGTTGGCAAACACAAGCACTGAATCCCACTGACGCCTCTTGTCTCACTATTATTTCTATATTAGTTGACATGACAATTAGGGGAACACAAACATTTTCAGATTCAGCCGATGGCAGGAGATGTGAAGGGAGAAAACCTCCCTGAACCTTTCCAAGGCAGAGTCTGCTTCTTGGACACTGCAAGTCTTTACAAGTTCCCTTGTCTTTCATGCTTAAAGTTTCCAGGGTCAGTGACATGTTGAAAATAAGGTCAGCTGCCATGTATGCCAAGTTCCTGCTACTCGCCTCCAGATATTTCCCACAGAAAATATTTAAGGCAAGCTTTCAAATAGCCTGTTTGAATAAAATTCAGTGATCTTTCCTGCTTTCATCACTGCTCACTTTGTTCCTTGCTGCGTGGGACAGCAGGCAGAAGAGTGAGCTGAGCACCTTGATGCTCACAGACCATGAGGTATCATCTGAGCACAGCAGTCTCTGTTGCCACATGAGCTAATTGAGGATATATGAGTACTCAGCCAAGGGAAAGGATCCCGTGTAGCATCTGCCTACCCTCAGTGTCCAGAAATCATAAAATGGGGGGGGAGTAATGTAGAATTTGCGAGTTCAAATCTCAAACCAAAATGCAACCAAGACGACTAGAAAGTTGCTTGGAGGGAAGAGGAAATTAAGAGACAAAGCTGGAATTCATACTTAACCACATTTCCAAGGGATGGGACATTAAAAGAGAAGAACACGTTCTGTAAAGAGATGAACAGGGACAATGACATTCCTACAAAGGTTGTATTTCACATATATCCTTTGGAATATGTCATGCAGACCCAGGTATATTTTGGTCTCCAGTACTCCTGCAGCATGGCTGGGCAATGTTTGCCAGCTATAGTGTCAATTAATAGCTTTCCCTTTCACCGAAGTCACTCCAGAAATGTAACTCAACTATTCTTGCTCCAGCACAGAAGGGAAGACCGGATGCTAATCTGTTTGTTTCAGGAGCTGAGAAAGCCATGGAGAGTGAACATTGCTCAAGGCAAGTCCATAGGAGTCCCTGCACCGCTGAGCGGCTCAGCCTGGCAGCTTCCCACTCCCCTCCTGTGCGAGCATGTTACAGATAGTGCTAATGCAACAAACAGCGTAACTCGCCCACTCAGCCAGTCGAGGACAAAAATATACCAGGAACAGAAAGAACAGGATCAGCAGAAACAGGCCCCTGCAAGAGGAGTAGTGCTGGGAATAGGAGGCAGCCGCAGGGTAGCAAAGCTACCAAGATCCAAAGATAGCAGCTGCTGAGCGATGAGTGCAGAGGGGCCACCTTGGCGGCTGTGCGTGGGCAGAGGAGTTTGCAGGCAGTGTTTGCTTGCTTGCTACATCTCTAGCTGTACCCAAGCAGCATTGTGCTCAGAAAATCCCTGGCTTCTCTGTCCCATCCGTTCCCTTCCATGTATGGAGGGCAGTATAGAAACTTAACCCCCCCCCCATGGCTCTATGGCTGTTGCTGTGGGCACTTGGATCATAGCAGCAGTGGAGGTGGAAGCAAACTCCTCCAGGTTGGGAAGGGACACCATGACCACTACATGAGGACAGTCTTTTCTGATTTTGGCATGTAGGCACAAGCTTCTGAGTCCATCCATCAGGCAGCAGCACGGATATAGAAAGCCCTGAACTGTCTGTTCCATAGCCCTTATAGCCCATAGGAGCACCTACATATGCAGAGACTACCCCATGCCAATGCACTCGCACACATCAGCCAGCCGTGGTACCAATAAAGCCACTTTTACATGAGTGACCCCTGTGCTCTCCCTTCATGCCTGAATCCCTGCACCTATGGAAGAGACCTGCAAATCCTTCCCAGCACATACGGATATATTTTATTCCTTACAGACTCCTGTGTCCCAGCAGGAGATCAGTGCTGAATGAGCGACTCCCCTTACGTTTAAATCTTTTGATGAGTAAGATGCTCGCCTGCAGCTGCCAGTCAGTACATCAGGCTCCTCATTAGGTTTTAAAGTATGAAATAAAGGAATTCACTGAAATGTCAGGCAGCAGCCTCATCCTGCCTTTTATAAAAGAGTAAGTTTAAAATAATAATAAGTAATAATAAAGCCCTGTCATCTCTGCAGTTCTCTCCATTATGTATGACTGAATGTGATAAGAATTTACAGAAAGAAAAATCCAGCTGGAGACAACACGGCCTTACCAATGGCCTTTGGGAAACCCTTTATCACAAAGGGACCTACCAATACACTTTGGCAACCCCTTATCACAAGGGAAGCTTGCAGAGAAACATCGCTGCATCCCTGGGGCCAGCACAGACGGGGGCTTGGAGATTTTGCTCAGGTCCCGCAAGCCACTCTGCCTCTGTGAGCCAGCCCAGACCGTGCTCCCGAACACGTGTCAGGTAACTTCAGAAAGAGGAACTGCTAACGTCTGGGCGAGATTAAACTGATGAAACTCCCGGGAGTGGAGATTAGGCAGCACAACGTTTACAAATAGCCGTGCTAATTACCAACTACTGGGACAGTAAATTGAGTTCACTAGCTCCATATTTCAAAATTTGTACCAATATAGGCTTGGCAGAAACCTCCTTTATTTCCTTTTATTTTGGTTTAATGAGATGAATAGTCTAGCCAGAAGGCCTCAGGGCCTGATCCTGCAGTGTGGCTCAAGAGGAGCATAGGGTGTTTTGCAGAGTTAGGGAACCAGGCTGTGGTTTGGACATTTATTCATTCAGACCGAAGCTGTCCTTGATTAGCCTTGAAAGAGGAATTAAGGTATTGGAGGTGCTGGGAGCAGATCTGAGATACCATGACCACTTCAAGGGCTGTGAATTTAGCACATTAGTCTAGAATTCAAAGCCCTAAATATCCCCAAATCGTTCAAATTACCAGAATGTTTAGATCAAAAATCAAAACAGACAGTGGAGAAAATTTGACTTCTTTTACACTACATTTCAAAGTGCTGGGTTTTTCAAACTGATAAAATTTGACCATTTGAAATTTTAGCTTTGTGCAGTACAGCAGAAAACCATGCTAATTAAGAGATGAAAAATGTTCTTGTCATTTTTCTGAAGATATCAGAATGGTAGCTTTCTAAGGAGAAGATGATCCAAAACAAAAATATTATCAAAACAGCAATGCAGTGAAGCATTACAATTTCAGCAGAACTGCCTTTGGCTACGGAAAGCATTACAGCTCCTCTCTGACCAGCCCTGCTTTGGGGTGTTTGCTTTTTTAGAGATGTTCAACTCCAGACCCAAGGTCTGTGAGTTTGGGTAACTATCTGACTAACAGATCAGCTTCCCTTTTGAACTGAATGTCAAAGTATTTTGACTCAAGGTAGATTTTGACAAGAACAAACCTCAAATTCACCATTCATCTGAAGAATGAAAGACTAAAAATAGGGCTTGGAGGTATATGCTATTAACCAGTGTTTTGTGTAATAGGCATCTTTCACAGGAGTTCCATGGGTCTTCTGCCTTCAGTGAGAAGATTCAGACTTGCTTTGGTTTAACTATTTTATCAAGAAGCCAACCAAGAAAATCAGCAGAATAGTGTTGCCAGCAGTGACAGATGCTTGCACAAAGCCAAGAGAAGCCTGACAACTGGTAACATTTGGCCAGCCATGACAATGGTGCAGGTACAAGGGAAAGCAAAGGCTGAAAACAGAGGGGAAAATACCAGCTTAAAAATTACTAAGATTTGCAGCACCATGCATGAAGCTGGGGGGGGGTGGAGGGGGGAAGCACTACTTGCTACTAGAGCCATTTGAAATTAGGAAAGCTGTCAGTGCAAGAAAACATCTCTTTCACTGGAGTTACCTAGCACTGGGTGGACATTAGCAAAGGGGGAAACATTTTTTTCCCCAACTGTATACATGTCCCAGGATTTATATTCTTTACAGCATTTTTATGAGCTTCTTTAGCACATCATCCAGTGTAATAACAGCATGGTAATTGTGTTGGCTGCATGTCCTGGCACTTAATTATAATCCTGTCATTGTCATTTCCCAGCTTGTCTAACATAATAACCTTGCCATGTGGCTGACATCCAATTAAGGAAAAGGAGGGAGAAGGAAAGAAAAAAATATACAAATATGATATCAATATAAAAGACACTTGCTTGATGGCTTTGTGATAAAGTCCCTAAGTTAACTCTGCACAACAGTGTCCACTTTCACCTGCAGGCTTCTCGCACAGGTTTTGTGTATACAGGAAGGACCTCCTGCAATTCAAAGACTTAGTTTTCTTTAAGACATCTCTTCTTCCTTTCCTTCTGGACCAGCACAAGTCAAGCTCCAACCTAGCTCTGGCAAACATTTGCTGTCCTCACATGAATGGAGTTTTCCCCCTTCACCAAGTGCAAGTACAGCTCCAGCCGCCACCTTAAAATAACTGCTGTCTGTGGAAACAGCTGGCAGAAGATTCAGAAGGGAAAGTATGGGTGGAGAATGAAATGGCATCTCAGAGAAGTTTAAAACTCAGTCAGAAGGCAGTAATTAATTAATCCTTAATCCTCTGCATTTTCTATCCAAGGTTTCTTTTCTATCTCTGCTTCTGCTGGCTAACACAGCTGATGAGGCTGGCACCCTCCTCCAGTGCATCCTTACTCACCAGTACCCACCCAAAATCCAACTGAGAAAATCTGGTAAATCCTGTAACATGTCACCTACCACCTCCAGGATACTCAGTATCTTCCAAAACCCAAATGAATCCTCAAGGCAGTCTCTCTTAATCAAAGCATCTGACATCCAGAACTAAATTTACTTGGTTATTCTGTCTGTCCTTTCTAGCACGGGTGTTTCAAGGAAGCTTGCTCTAGGATCGCTTACACAAGCAAGTTACAAGTGATGGTGTATAGACTGTGCTACTACAACCATTCATGTGTGCTCTTAGCTCACACATGGACTCTTATAACAGCTCAGTTTGTTGAAGCTGATCTTAAGTTTTATTGAATCTTTAGGTTGTGAAATAATCAGCTATAAGAACATTTTGATTTTAATAAGTTAGCCTTTATGGTAGCGTTATGTATAGGTTGCTGTGTTACTTATTATTTGAGGCTGTGTTGCTTGAAGTCCCTATTCTCTATTCTCTGAACTCTCTAAACCATAACCAGAGCTCCTAGACTCTATTGTTTATGGGATGAATTATTTGACAACCTGGCAAGGTAGATATCTAGCTGGCCAACTTGGCAACAAAACCTACTTTTGAGGTGTCCTGAGGTGAACTGTCTTCATTATAATACTAAAAAACACACCCACAGGTCAAGAAGACCCTTGCCCAGGTGAAGACACTTCCCCCGCGCAAGCGTAGTAACAGAAGAGAATGACATAACCGATATTAAAATTATATGTAAATCACTAACCAATCATTGTAACTGGGAGTGTAATATCTTATAATTTTTGTGTATAAACGTAACGGTGATCTCGACATAGGTGTGCTTGATTTGTGGAAATTCCACCTTGCACCCAGCGCCGCAATAAAGAATGCCTGCTTTCTAAAACTCCAAAATTGAGTCTTAGAGAGTTCTTCATTTGCCGATTTACGGTAACAAGTTCACTCATGGTAACTCATTTATTTGTGCTTCATATGTTAGCTACACAAACCCAGGATGTCCTCTCTAGCACAGATGGATACAATTTTTCATACCATCATTGCCAGGTATTAGAGGTACTATGTGCATTATTAAATGATTATCTGATCCTACAGTTGAGCATCACAAGAACTAAGGAGACATTGCAGCTCCTTCACAGCTGTAGGAATTCCAGCCCTAGAGACGTCAGTGAATGCAAGATTGCTGTGTACTCAATGTCTTTCTCCACAGTGATTATTTATGTACCTAGGATTAATAGAGAGACAAAAAAAGCTCTTGACAAATAATATACCTGTAAAATAATAAACTGCAGTGCTGTAAGACACTAGAATTTCCCACTGCTGAGCAGTTACATAGACAGAAGCTTAGCCTAAGAAATTTCCATAGCTTTTCAGGAGCAAATTTCCTCTCCCCACACTTCTTGTGCTCAGTGATGGCTCTCACATGCTCCTCTTGCTCTTGTCTTCTCCCTGCACCTGCTAACTTTCAGCAGTGCTGTGCCCCAGGGTCTGCCAGGTTCTTGGACACAGGCAGAGGAGTAAGCAGCAAGAGCAATACAGCACTGCAAATCATGGTTTAAAGGTTTAATAATTTGTTGTGGCTGTGTTTATTCTTCCCAGACTGCTTTGGCTGATTAAGAACAAAATCCTGAAAACCAAAGAACTGGAGTGAGCGTGAGAACCAAGGGGTTTGGGGTCGGCTGTTTCACCCAGTGTACCCATTGCATTGGTTGACCATGTGGAGTCTCTGCAGGTGGGAGCAAGAGCAAAGAAGTGTCCTTTTTTCCTCCTTTCCAGGACTGATCACAGCTTTGTTCTGAATTCTGAAGCATTTGCTTCTCTCCCCAAGGAGCCGTAAGAAGTAACAGTCTGCAGAGTAGATGGGCTAAGGGGACTGAGAAGGAAACTCCGTGCAGGGAGGTTTAAGTTAATGGAGCGCAGCAGAGAGAAGAAAGGCTCGTTTTCCCCCTTTCCATCCAGAAAATCTCATGAGAATAAAATCACTGAATCAAAGCTGGACTTACAAGAGACTTGAGGTGAAAGCTCTAGGATTTGGGGAAGAAAGGTAATCTGCAGCTGGCTCTGCCCAAGGCAAAGCTGACATGGTCACACCTGAGAAGAAGGGATTAACACCTTACTGTAGCTTGTGGTGTGTTAAAACAAGGTGGGACACAGTGGGATGCCTTGGGGCACTGACCAACAGGAGACCCGCAGCAGCAGCTCCTGTTTCTCTGCTGAGAAAGCTTGAGCTGGAAGCAGAGGGGCACGGGCAGGACACCTCACCAACTGCTGCAAACAGCTCCTCTCTGCGAGGTTTCCCCAAGCATCTGGGGCTCATCTCTCTGTTCCTCTAGGCCTCAGCAGCAGCGCTGCCCTTTGCATAGCCCGGTGCTTGGGCTTTCGCTTCCAGCTCCCACTACTGCACAGCTCCCCTTCCCTACAAGACACATCTCCGCTCGTGATTCCACAGTGCTGGAGCACTGTGCCAAGTCCCAGGGAATCTGCAAAGGGTCACTGAGAATTGTTTCCTCTTGATTCTTGTTTTTGTTTAAAAGGAAGTCTGGTGAAGTGCTTTTTTTTTTTTTGGGGGGGGGGGGGGGGAGGCAGGAGGCAAGAATTGTGCTGCTTTAATGCAAATTTCACTAAGATAGTACAACTTGCATTTAAATTGATTTATGAGTATGCACACTGAGGTCTGCACCAGCTTAATCAAGGCAATTAAAAACCTGATGTTAGCTTAATTGGTTCGAGGTTTAATACAAGCAAAGCTTAAATGCTGAGGTGCTTCTCCAGAAGAATGGCACATTGAGTTATTTGTCTGGTGTTTCAAAGGCATATGTCCATGCTAATGTCCTTTGTCCTTGCTAAGCAGATCACTACAGCAATCGACCTAGACAAGACACCTATGTGATAACTGAGGACTCCTCCCAGGGTGATCAAGGTCTGTAACACTGAATTCTAGTTTTTCAAATAAGATCCATGTGCCTCAGTTGGAATCAGTTCACCTATAACGTGATCCCAAGTGCCTGCCCTTTCTAGCTGTTATATTAAAACCTCATATAGCTAGAAAGCCAGTGTCAAAGTCACATATAACTTGTCTTCTGCAAATACAAAGCCAGGAGATGGTTAAGATTCATTAGTTCATTAATATCCCCAATCCCAATGTACAGAGGCTTCAATAAAAGCTTTTGATTTAGCCCATCTTACTTGGTAACTTGATTTTCTTGTTCTTAATCAATTCTTTCTTGTCCTGCAAACAACTTCCCTTTCCCCTAGAATGACATAAGTACCTTAATTAAACAGATGTGAACTGAACCACATACCTGCTAGCAAGGGTGAGCACACCAAGCTGGGAGAAATAACATCTCTTGCTCCACTGATCTCATGCTCATTTGCAGATCTGAATAGGAGCCAAGTCTTTCACAAACATGCCTTTACTGCTATTTCACAGAAATCGCTATATAGTAGTATACTAAGTGAAATCACTAAGCAGGCATTTCTCAACTACAACAAAATATTCTTAGCCTTTAAATATTTTTATCTGTGTAGCTAATATAGAGTCTACACATAAGACCATCTCCCCCCATGAAACACACTTCTTTGCTAATTAGAAGCATTTTCCCGATTATTTGATGCTAAGGTGGGTAGAAAGAAGCTCTTAGTCTTGGTCAAATAGAACCAAGACAAAAGAAAACTTTATTAAAGCCAGATTTCATCTGATCTCTTTAAAAATTCCACCATGACCACTGCCTGATAACTATTTCCCTTGTACAC
Organism: Pygoscelis adeliae; assembly: GCF_000699105.1. NCBI lineage: Eukaryota > Metazoa > Chordata > Aves > Sphenisciformes > Spheniscidae > Pygoscelis > Pygoscelis adeliae. The sequence continues at coordinate 708,633 of NW_008824286.1, read as the reverse complement.
ATTTCCATTTCACGAGAATCTCATCTGATTTAATTCTGCTTGGAAAGACAATGGTAGCATTCTAGTGAGAACAGGGCTTTGCTTACATCCAGGCATACTGAAAAATGAAATAGCTCTTAAGGGGCCACTTCTTGAAATACTTCTAGAAGTCCTTAAAAATCTCCAGCTCTTGAAAGATTGTACAATTTGGACAGGCAATCTCAAGTAGCTCAGAAAAAGAACTTGCTTTTTCCCTATCCTATTTCATGTCTTGAACTATACCATCCATCTGTTTAGAGATGCAAACACACACCCGTCCTCTAAGCACTCCTTAAACCAAGCTGCATATTTGGCATGAGCCAACACATTTGCCTCAGTTCCATACATCTTCGAGCAACCAGGAGCATTAATTAAAACACCAGTGACATCAACACACGCACTTTGCTGCACCAATTTATGGGCACTGATACAAGAAAGAGGAACAAGAACAAAGCAGCCAAGGAGGAGGAGGGGCTGATCACACAGCAAAACAAGCAGCCTGTCTGTCCTCAGGCAGGCCAGGTAGGTGAGGATACAATCATTAACCACCATACAGAGAGCGCCAGGAAAGGACAATCTACCTGTCCATAATAAAGAAGTTTTGCCATTACTTTGCATTGTCTCATAGTAAAAGCAGAAATACAGCTTACACTCAAACAATTATCAGCAGTAGTTGTTTTTGCAATTATCATTTCAGCTTTTGCACTGAGGTTTGGTCTCACATGGTGAGCCGGTCCCCCGCACCTCAATGTTCAGAAAGCGCTCCTTATCTTAAGCTTGTGTTGAGGATTTATTGTATTTCTACCACTTTGATGTTGGTAAGTATTACTAGCCCCCATCACCCTTGATTTTTTCTTCATCCTCATTGTTTAAGGGAACTTCTTCCATCTGATCCAGGCAAAAGCCTTTCATTTAGTAGCTGGAGATCAAAGTTAATTTGCTCATACCAAAGGCCTTCTCAAAAACACAATTAAAAATATATCCTCCCAATTATAGTCACATTCTCAGAAGTGCAAACAGGTGAGACAGAAACAGGGCAAGTATCCCCTACACCAGATTCCTGTCCAATGCCTATCCAAGGTTGGGATCCTGCCTCCTGCCAAGGACAGCACAGAGGAAAAAAGCAGAGGAGACCACCTCGTCATAACATACTGCATGAACCTTCGATCACCTTTCATTGTCCCAGATTTGTATTCTCAGATGTGCTGTTTCAGACCCACTTTTCCAAAGATAAAACCTTTTTATTTTGGAAAGCCTTGAGTTCTTTCAGCAACCCCAGAGCTGACAGAAACGTAGGAGGTTTGCATGTCCTTGGGCACAGCCTGGGTGTGTACTCAACGACAACCTTACATGAGTGCCGGCTTGTGGGGTATGCTGTAATCACAGAAATCTGACATGAGATTCTTAATAAGTGCTATTGAGAAGGACTATATCCAGTATAATCATGTGGTATGGTATTCTGCTTACTAGATTATTCACAAAGCTAACTATGTGCTTTTTTTTTTTAATTTTTTAAAATTAAATTTTGCCTTTTATTTTAATTTTAATCTTGTTTTGCCTGCTGTTACGCCATCTGAAAGCAACTTTGCAAGGAAACCTCTGCACTGGAGAGCAGAGAAAAATCTTATCATCAGAACTTGCTTAGCTTTTTATGTCACAGAATCATGAAGATGTCCATAATGTACCTCCCTTTGGTAATGATCCATATAGCTAGGAGGCAATTTCCAGGCTTGAGTCCAAGCACAGAAAGCTTAACACTTCTGTATTAACCTTTAGCACATCTCTTACTGTGCTGCACTTCTCAACTCACAGAGTTTTCCACCAAGAGTCACAATTGTCCCGGATCAAGAAGAAGGAAAAATCCAACAAACCTGACTCCTACTTCCTTTCAGTCAAAGCCTGGGACGCTTCCCATTTAGTTCAAAGGCGGTTTTAGCACCATTTTGAGATTTACAACCAGGATGTCACAGATTTCTTCATCCTTCATGGTTGGGAATGATCTCATGGTAGTTTTTCATTTTTCCCTGGGATAACCAATGAAATACTTTCCACTTTATCCTTAAAAAGGTGCTTTGAAATCTTCAATTTTTAAAGCTACTTTCTGATTTTGTTCCGAATGCTTCATCTAGCAGCCAAGTGAAGAGGAGCACTGTGCACAGATAAAACCTGCCTACTCCAAAAAGTGTTTTATGCGTCCCACTTGACATCTAATGTTTAAAAAGCTGCCTTGGCAGCATGTGAATCAGAGGAGGAATTGGGAGATGGGAATAGAAAGAAAACATGCCAGTGTCAATAGTATGTCCCTAAATCTGTGACACTCCACCAAGAGAGACTTTGTCAACTCAGCTTTTGCCAAAGTACACAGTGAAATCCCCCTCAGATGTTTTTAAGAAAGGGTAGCTAATCACTGTCCACCAGTGCAGACTTTGCACTGATGAACTGTTAGGGCCTTTTCTGAGACATTTTTAGCCTAGTTTCCTAAGGAAACTGGGTCTATGTAGCTATGCTGCCTATGTTGGTCCTCCCAGCCCAATTTTCCAAAGATTTTTCAAAACGGTTGGCTAAATTTTAACTAAGTTTGACAAAGGAGTAGATGTTTTGTAGGTATGTAATTATCTCTTCAGTCTCCTGAAATCACAAGCAGGACTGAAGAAAGAGACCTAAACTAGCATCCACCAGAGAAAAAGCTTGAACACCTTGTTATCCTTTTTATTTCAGCAGTTGACCAGCTAAACCTCGCTCAGAAGCAGTGTGCAGCCTCTTGGTTTGCTAATAGCTACAGGATGAAGGACAGCAATGGAGGTGTCAGGAGGATGCGACTGTAAGGGACACTGAGTGGGGGCAGAATAGTGTGGAGACTGACATAAAAACCAGGCTTGATAAGCTTCAGTGTTTCTATTATCCTGTGGTATGGCCCCTCTTTAATAAACCAAAGGTTTTACATAGTCACATTATCTCCAGGACCTGTGAAACATCCGATACCACAGGGCTCACCAAGACAAATGACAAGCACTGGCTAGGCCTAATGCATTTGCTTACCTGCACTTGTTTTCCTCCTTCTGGGCCTTTAAAAAAAATCAAAAATGCAGTGGTCTCCTTTGCATCAGCTTCAGAAGAAGAACCATCATTTTAACAGCACTGAAATTAACCTTTATAGGCATTCTCTTCATTAAAGGGCATGAAGCATATAAGGCAGCGGGGAAGTATCAGGTAGACTTCAGCTTGGAGGACTGATGGCCTGGCCATCAAATTCCCCTCCAAAAAATCAGAATACAGATATACATTAGGTACCAAGTTGTTTTATTGCTTAGTCCTTAAGGACTGTCCGTTAGTGTGCTAGTAGTTTGCAAGCATGCTCCACCTATTTGCTAAACATGGTGTACAAGAGAAATGGAGCACTGATTAAGGGGACATTCAGCATGTGGGAGCTACGTTTATGTCATTGAATACCCCCGAGCAATTCGTGCCACTTTTGAATGCCTCGGTTTCCCTACTGGTAACTAGAAGTTATTAACAAGATCTCCTGAGCTTAGTGTTATACCTTGAGGAATGTTGGAGGAAATCTGCTCCAGTTCCCCACGAAAATTAGGTCCCGATTGAAGTTAAGCGGCATACAGACTACAGGCATAAGCTACTATAAACTAGTCAGGGATAGGCTTGCCACAGTCACCAAACCAGCACATCGCGGGTATGTCATTCCAGGATACATCCCAAGAAACAGGTCTTTCCATCCCCCCACATTTGCATATGCCATTAGCAAGTATTTCCGTGCTCCCCAGCTCCTGATGGAAGTCCCTTCATTGGGGATAGCAAAGACAACGTACAGACCTCTTCCCTTTTCCTCCAGACTAGGAGCACTTCAACTGGCGCTTCTGCTTGTTCCTGGGCACTTGTACCATGGGGCCCACATACACTTTCATGGATGGTCTGTTTTCCAGAGGAAAAAAACAGAAGCTCTTTCTTGAAAATAAAATTTTCACTTCTTGAATGCCACCATGGTACCTCATGGGAGTGAGGTACCATCCGTGCATTTTGCTGCACTGCTCCGCTACAGAGGACAGCCATTCCCACAGGGCAGTGCAGGCCATTTGCCATGCTAATATCAGAGCACACCAGGAGAGTCCCTGCCCTAGGTCAACCGCTGGCGGACACCAGCTAGTTGAGAACATTGAACTGCAGGAGAAAAGGAGGACATGGGCGGTCTGAACTACAGCTCCCAAGAGACATGCTGCTGATGGACAGGTTTGGAGCTGGGATGGCTCCAAACAATTCTGTTGTCCTTCGTCATGCTTCAGTTTTCAACTAAATCCCAGCAGCCGGTTGTTTTAGCGAACCCAGTTCTCCCTCATAAAAAAATGCTTTATGAACATTTTGCAAAATCAATACCATTTTCTGTTTCTTTCAAAAAGACTTGACCAGCATCGCAATGAGAAATTGAGGTCAGTTCACTAAGTTCACTATCTATAACAGAAAGGCATCATCTTCAATAAATATCAGTGTACAGTGACTGCTCTGGCAACCTCTGTTGAACTACATGGAATTTACAGCATATATTTAATTTGCGGATTTGTCTATTTTCCCGTAAGGCTTTTTAAGTAGGTATCTAATATTTATATCTGCATATACAGTACTTTGCTGGAAGCAATTAAGCATTTATAATGAGACAACAATAAAATACATTTACTTTATTTGGTGTACTAAATATTTCATTTTGAATGATTTAGTGTATATTGTAATTTCTGTTTATAAACACTGCTGTCTGCCTAGGAGTTTCCACAAAAGGTTTGTTCATTAGTTATGTTATCAGCAGCTATAAGCAGGGAATTCTGAAAATGTTCCCTGTGTGAGGCAAGGAGAAGGAACAAGGTCAAGATGCTGTTGCAGGGCTTCTTCTGGAAAAATTATGTTGGTTTATTAAAGTCATAATCCATGCTGTGAACTTATATCAACACAGCTCTTCAGATACACCAGCTCTTGAGTAAAAATAAAATACCCCTTGCCATGAATTCAATACTGTGTGCACAAACATTTGTGCACATCAGCATTAGAGTAGTTCTGGCACTTTGGGGGCAGAGGTGGAAAATCTCACCCTGCAAATATTTTTGTTGATAATGCGTTCTCTAAGCAAGAGAACAGCATGAAGCCGTGTGACTCACCAGGCCACTGCATGAAACTATGACACAGATTGTGCCTATTGCCTGTGATCAATCCATTGAGTAAACGTCTGAAAAGAGACTAAAACAGAAGTAGGAAAATGAATCAACTGGAGGCAAGATCCAAGTCATTCAGATGCACTGGCTTTAATCATTGGGCTTCTCATCTCATGGCAGAGAAAGAGATAAGAAACTAACAGATAACAAACTAATAATGTTCTACACAAATTATGTTAAAATCCTACATGATTTAACAGAATACAGTAGTATAATTTTTGAGGGTGGTTCCGAAAGACTATAGATTGATTTCATGGTAGATGAAAGGATATTTCCATATGGGTTTCCTAAGCAAGGACTCGAGCTCCTAGAAATTGCCCCTTTGCCAGGAGACCATTACTAAAGAAACTCATGTTCTGGGGACAGATTTCCACAGACTTACAAATAATGCCTTGCTCCCAGTGCTGCTGCAGAGAGCCTGGATGATTAGGGCATGGGCTTTACGGGGGGGCAGAACCCAACAGCTGATGCTTGTAAATAGAATTCCCACCCTTTTTTTTGTGTGTCCATACAACATTGTATCACAAATAGTCATTGTTTCTTTAAGAAAGCTCAGGTCAAGCTCCCAAAATACAGATTCTCACGATCACAGGACACTTCCGAGTCAAAGCCCTAGGCTTTTTCTGTCTGCTCTTATCTCCAGCCACTTCTCCTCTGGATTCTGGCCATCAGGAATTTTGCGATACTTTCCCTATTCCACTACCAGCTGCGCCTCTCCTCTTCCTGCTCTGGGACAAGAAGCCAAACAGCTTGGCACAGCCAGCCCCCAGTGAATGCTCCTTGTCTCTTTGAGGGGCAAGAGGTCGTAGCCAACTGGCGTTATGAAAGTGCAATGAAGAATGCAGCCTCCTCCCTTGAAGAAGGGATTTAGGATAGTGGGTTTCATGGATCTGGAGGAAGGAAAGAGCCAAGAAGGAAGAGGTGACCCAGGAGGGCACCACAAGGCAAGAGCAAGACAGAAGGAAATGTCTTCTGATAGTGGCAGACACAGAAATGGGAGAAGAGCATTGGAGAGGAAGAACATTGGCAACAAAGACAGCTAAAGGAAGGGGTATATTGCTCATGTAAAAGGCAACTTACAAGGCTGGAAGCAAATGTTATTGGAGAAGCTAGTCCAAGAACCAGGTTTATTTATGCCCTGTGGAGTTTTCCTGCTGTTCACTATGACATGACAGCATCAGGGAGGAGCCGCAAGCCAAGCCACGCTTGCACAATTCACCCCAGTCACACCCCACCAGCAAACATACCATGTGCAGCTGAACTGCCACTCAGCCTGGGATCTGCTCTAAAACGTACCTGGGGACAATTTTGCCCTTTCCAATCTCTGACTCATTGTTTGTATGGTAACTGCATTATACAAGCACATGTGAGAACACAGGAACAGCCACTGCAGTAAGTGCTGACGTGAGATAACTGCTTTCTTCATTTTTTATGAGGATATCTGCCCAGGAGTGCTTGTTCTAAATAAAGGACCCTTAGGAGCAAGGCTTCAGAAGCATATGGTCAGTGTAAAGCGTTAGATGTTTTTTTCTGAAACATGTATATAATGATCACCTTCCTCTGTCCCGGAAGGCAGCTTAGCCCAGTTACTCCTGCCCTGAAAGAAATATTCATTTAAAAATGTATGGCAAGGGAGAAGATTTTTACAGGCAACCTGCAATTAGGTACCAGAATCCCACAACTCATCAGTAGGAGATGGGCTTATGATGCCTCTGTGTAGTCTCTGAATTTGCCTTTATGTGATTTAAAAAACATATACTTTTTCTTAACTACCACTTGGCTTTGTTACTTTTTAAAAGGAGCAGAGCTCACCAAGAGTATGGGAAAGGGAATAGACCCAATATTTTCTGTAATCTAAGCTTCTAAAGAACAAGTTTTAAACCCACCTTTTTTCATAGATTTCAGATGCGTAGTAAGACATTTTGCAGATGAACATTTTTCAAAGTTCCCAGGAGGGAAAAAAAACAAACAAACAACAACAACAACTTATCATTGGAGTAAAAAATCCCAAATATAACAAATAACAGCAGCAACTGTGTCTTCTACCCAAATCCCCAAAGGAAACTAGAAATGGACAGAAAAAGTAAGGGTGAAAATGACAGCATGGACATTTCAGGCATAGAATATGCCTGATATGTTTGAGGCACAGCAGAGACAAAAATGTTTAAAGAGGATTGGCCACAGAATATACAAAGACAGAAATAAGAAAAACCAAGAAGTTATGATGTTCCTTTTTTTCAACTAGCCTTGCAGAAAAGCTGTAGGGTGTTCAGAAAATGGAACATCCCCCATTTGATCACTCTAAGGGAGGTATTACAGGATTCAGCTCCTGGAATCATGTGATTACAAATGCTATTGCTGCCAACACTAATTTTCCAGTGCTTGCAACTGCAAAGAAACCTTCAAAAAGCGTTTTATTTTTTTCCAGAATACTATGTCTGCCTTGCTGCAAGTCCATAAAGAATTAGAAAAAAACTGTTCTGTGCCAACAGCTATATATAAATGATGTATGAGTATTTATATATGTGTGGTCAGATTCGCCTGGACCCAGCAAGCAGCCGTCCTGCCCACAGAGCTTTGAGATCCTTCCAGATGATAAGTATTAATAAAGCAAGGTATAGTAGCATTATCATTATTTTCTGCTTTATTTCTTTAATTTAATTTCATGCTTCACTTTTGTTTTGTTGGTGTTTTGTGCACTGGAACATTTGTAATCATTAATTATTCTGGTTGATAGAGAATGCATAATGTTTTAGGAGTGATATGACATTTACATTCACTTATAAGTTATTAGGTGTCTTCTTATAAGTGAAGAATGTCAGATCTTGACATCTTGTATTTTGCATATCAACTAAGTTTCCTTTGTAGCTTCCTCTCAGTTATTCACTATCAGTACTCTTACCCTGGGATAGAAGCAATCACACTGATTTCATAACATGAAATAATAATTACAGCACCCATCCAACAGCTTACATGCTGCATGTACAATACGGATATAAGACATGATTCTGTATCTTTGTTCATGCGATCATTGTCTTAAAAGTCAAGGAACTTACTCCTGTGAGAAAGTACTAATCAAAGTTGTAAAAACAGGTCTTGAATGTATTATAAAGTAAAATTATAGTACTATTTAACTATCAGTTATAAGCTGGAGCCTACAGAGTAAAGAAATGGGTAGCTTTCTCACTTAATAAAGTATTACTGTCGTTACCAACCCTGAAAATGGTTATTAAAAACCTTAGGCACCTGCTAGCTATCTGCAGCCTGCTGCTCACAGCACCTCCACATCCAGGGAGAGCCAGTAACCCAGCACACCCTGATAACTTGCAGTGCATTCCTCAGTGAAGGATTAACCCCAACACAAATCAGTGTCCAGTGCTGCACAGGTGCGTTGTGGGGACATCAGCCATTTCCTCATTAAGGTACTGCCTCCATTCCCACAAGATCCAGTGATGAGGGATTAGAGATCCCTACAGATATTTGCATGCCAACCTCCCATCCCAAAGTCTGGGAAGTGACATTAGAGTGTCTCTAGATTGCGTGTCTTATCCCCTCCAAGAAACTTACTTCTGAAAGAAAGTGAGATTTCTGTTTTGGTCCCATGTCCTTTCAATAGTACAAACAGCTGCACGGGGAAAAAAAAAAAAAATCCTATGGCCTGTCTATACAGTGTCTGCCTTCTCCTATGGGCTAAACTGCATAAAATTTTCATTAGAAGCATTTAAACACATAGTGGCAGGAAGTAAAACTGCCCGTGAATGCGACACACTGTTCCCTTTATCTCTATCTCTGTCCCTGAATGGTGCGTGGAGGAAGAAGCAGCGTTTCAAGTCTAACTGTGCATTACCACTGACTTAGCGAGACTGATAAACCAGCTCAATCCACATCCTCGCTCTAGAGTGCCAGGAGACAAGCAACACTTAGACACAAGTCATATTTCCATGTCAAACAATTTTCTACAACCTGCTCAGCTGCTACATATCTTTGATTTAAGTCACCGCTCCTCCTAAAAGAAGCATCAGAGCATCCCTTCTCAAGGCTGTGGGATGCTGCAGGCAGTTTCATGTTGCGTTCATCATAGATGCAAACATGACAAACAATGGTATGAAAACTTACTGAAAACAACAGGCAAATAAAGAACTGACAGAAGGAAGGACCGCACAAAGGAGGAAGAAAGAAAAGCAGCTACATAGGATAACATTCTTGTCAAGCAGGTTACATCCAGGTAATCCCTTTTCACTGCTATTTGGGTATTGAAAAGACTTTTCTCTCCAAGCCAGTGTTGCCAACAGCTCTCCCTAATTTTGTACCAAAAGGTGGCAGCACTTTAACCACCTTTAATTTGATTGTCCCTGTTCCTGCTTCTATTTTCCAAAGGCACTGTAGAGTAAAGGACGTCTGAACCACAGCTTTCGAGTCAAGCAAATATTTCCAAATGTTCCCATGAACTTACACCCCATTAAATTAACTTTTGCCCTTTCATAGGTTGGTTGGGGTTTTTTTTATTATTATTTTGAGAAGCACTTTACAAACAACCTTATTCAACCAGACGTTACATCACATCCACAGACAGCAAATTTGGAGCCTGTAGGTTCACAGAATACAAGAAAGGTGGACCATTCAATAAAGGAGCAGAAACAGTAATGCGGATAAGCTATTAGCGCTCTTTCAAAATGAAATGAAACAGTTTCAAACACTTTGTCATTCCATACGAAAAAGAGGTCAAGGGCAAGCATTGTTTAAAACAAACAGACAAACAAACAAAAACTTGGGAAATTATTTTGAAAAATGCACTCCAATGGGAACATGCACCGATCCAAAACTAGAGAGCAGCCCAAGCTGGTTAAGCAGAGATCTCACTAAAATTCCACCTCTAATTCAGATTTAGCCCGAAGCTCAGGAGCAACCATGTGCAATACTGAAACCTAGGGTAAGAGGATTAGTAGCACACAAATTAATAGTACATGCATTAACAGCACCTCAGTTAACATCAGGATGATCACCCCACGGACTATGTGGGAGATGCAGGAGGGAAGAAACAGAAATCATAACCTCTTGGTGTCAAACCATCTGAGATATGTATTCATGCAAAACAGGAAAACAATCCTGAATTCTAAAAAGTTGATTTTTATACTTATATATATTTCTCCATTCAGACAGTCATTGCTTTGCCCTGTTTGTTGTTGGTTCATTTTCTACTTGAAAGCAGCAGAAGAAGCAGTCCCAGGCCCAAGTATAAAATTCTGCAGTTGTTCAGTCACAGGATTAGCTAATAAATTCAGCTCTATTTTGTTCTCAAATTCAGTTCACAAGTTGTGCTTGAAGAGTCCAAGGTGAAAACCTGACCTTGTCAAAGTCAGTAGGTGTTTTCTTCACTCCCTACCCTAACAGCCTAGTAAAATATATGTATATTTATTTCTGAACTAAATGTTGTAGGCAAAAGAGATCTAAGCCAAGGATTTCCCTAGAGTTCATTTAGTTTGAATATTAGCTACTTATTGTCCGTAGGGCTTGATCAGTCACCTAATACTACATTTGCACCCACATTTGTTACTAGAGATGAGGCAAAACTGTGCAAACTCTAACAAGATCACATGATGGGTACCCAAGTGCTTCTCATACAGATTTTACACATACAGTTGCATGTCATTTCTTGTAATTCCATTAATATTCATATGCTCCTTTTCTCACAGAAGTTCTCACAAACAATATCTGCTTCTATGAATGCTGATGAGGAATGGACAGAAAGGATCAGAAATAACTTGCTGGAAAATTTGTTATTTTGATTGGAATAAGTGTTCACACACATCTCTTCACTTTCTTCATTCAGGCATACACTTGCAGAAGCCATCCTTTTTATTATTAATTGGTTTTAGTTTCCCCTGTTTACAGAAACTACCTTTTTGCCTAGCAGTACAAGAAGCAATTCAACATGACACCATTAGGAATAATTACATCTCAGTTTTTGCACAGAAATAACTTATTACCCTGGCAGCTGAAGCAAAATATGTCAGTCACAGATAGTTTTACTTCCAAGACACTGCAACTTCCCTCATCAAAAGTATAACAGGCAGCATCTGATTGCTGCTTGCAACCTATGACTGGCAAGGGATTCATGTTAGCACTTTAGCAGCAACTGATGATACATTGCAAAATATCTTACTCTATTCTACATCCCTCTGAGATCATCACCCAACCACTTCGAAGCAAGTCACTCCTCTCAGGCTGCTAACACACCATCAAAGGCTTCTGAGAGATCACTCAGGAATAAAAGATCCTGTGCAGCAAGGTCACTATGTTGCAAGAAATTGGAAGGAAGAAATTAGAAGCTGAGTAAGAAAGATAGATCATCAGCACTTCTGGGCAGGGACATAACCCGTGCGCTAGGCAGGCTTACATTACATGTGCTGCTGTGACAGATGCTTTTCAATCATCTCTTGAATAACTATAATTTATATCAACTATTTTACTCATCCTGGAGAATGTTAAGTTAGTTACATCCTCTGGGGCTCCAATTCCGACCTATCTTGGGACATGATTCCCAAACACATTTCAGCACATGCTGAAATAGTTGCCTGTCAAGGAAAGGTATCTTGAATCACAGTTAATCAGCCATGTAACCTCCTGTTGCCCAGCCACGAAGAAAATCGATGATAACCAAACACCTGCAGGGGCTATGCTGCCAGGAGCACAAGGAGGCAGCAAAAGCAGGTGCAGGTCAGCTCTTGCATGCACATGAACCGTTCATTAAAATGAATTGCATCATGCATAATCAGAGAAGTGAATTTAGGATGTATAGACAGTGCCTAACTTTTGAGATCTTGACTTTACCAAGTTACTAATGCCCTCAGCTCATGGATTCTTGAAAAAAATTAAAAGCTGAGAAGAAAAAGTATCCTACAGTCCAGCAGTACTGATTTCTGACACAATTAATCAACAGGCTTTGGATGTTCAGATGCACAGCAAGTCTTTCAGTTAACCTATAATGAGGAGCAGTAGAAAGCTGTTAAAGCTCTCATGGACCTCCATGGGACGGAGATGGTGATTGCCGGTTGTTTACAAGACAGCAGATATACATACCTGATTAATGGCTCCAGCTCCACACGCATCAGATACTTCTTGCCATCCCCTGCCTCTCCCTAAAGTCCTCTTCAGCTCCTGCCCATCTCCTCCTCTGCCATCCTCAGCAGCTCCTCCCAAGCCACCTCCCACCTCTGATACCTGCTATTTCACCCACAGCTCTTCCCCATTCTCCCTTTTTCTCTACTCTTCCTCAATAATCAAACCCCAAGAGGCTGATTATTTTGGCAGCTTCCTATCCCACTATCTGGAACAAAAGGTGTTTCAAGCCATCCAGAAGCTCTAAGTATAAAATGGCTCTCCTAAATATACATTTAATCTATTCCTTGTGCTTTGTATAATGCAAATATGGCACCTTTTGAGAACGTATCAGTTCTCACGCACCTGTCACATTTAAGTTGCTTCATCCATGTACTAAGCACAAGCTTCCACTCAGTTCATGCTGTATTTTAATGCTATATTTGGATATTTCCCAGTCTGCACATTCCTCTCCTTTACCACCCTGGGGGTCTTGTACCAACTTCCACTAGGCCTTTGATGGAGAGCAGCCAGGCTGCTCATTAGCCTGTTATGAAGCTGCTCATCAGTCCCACTCCCATTACTTCCGTGGTATAGCTGCAGTAATTGGGCTGCATATTTTTCAGGCCTGGATTAGCATTGCTTCAGCCAAATGCTAATGGCTTGTCCTGCAGTGTATCCCACCACGTCTCCTCGATGCCAATGCAGTTGCGGTTTTGTCACCGCTTTTGCATTTGTCCTGTTTATTTGTCAGGCAAATGGAAGAGTTTTAACAAAACGCTCGGTGACCTTTGTTCTTGGCACTGCTTCTTGCCTTGCCTCTGCTGGAAAAGGGTGAGTACAGGGATAACATGTCCTGCTCTAGAAACAGCACCCGGTAACTGCTTAAGTTCTAGACAGCTATGTTAGAGGATTAAAAGCAAGATTCAAACCTGGCCAGCAAATATTTAAAAGCTTCGAACACCTGTTGTAAAAATAATTTCCTGTTAATGGGGATGGCTTCGGGGGGGACACCCTGCCATTTAAAGAAGCAGCTGCTTCTCTCCGCTTGCGTTTCTTAACAGCCCTGAGGCAGCGCCGGGAAGCCAAGCTCTTGCTCGCGGTCTGCCTGATCTTGGCACAGCCCTGCCCTGCCTTGCCTTGCCCTCTCCCGCTGCAGCCGTGGGCCAGAGCTGATGCAGCAGACCCTGGGTGCCGGGGCTGGACATGGACTCGCATGGCCTCCTCCTCCTCCCCGGAGCCATGCTGCCAGAGGGTTTTGTCAGCACCAGAGCCACCTTTCATTCAAAAGCAGCTGGGATCCATGAAGCAGGCAAGACTCATCAGGAGATGGACAGGAAATAAAGGATCTGTAAATAGATCCGGTCCTACAGAGTCTGGCGGTGGCAGCAGCAGCATTTCTGCCAGGCTGCTCCCCCGTCCTCGCCCGGTGGGGCTCTGGACTGCAGCCAGGCCCACAGAGCCTCCCCTGGGCTGGGGCGCAGCCCCTCCACCTCACAGCCACACGCGTCCCGGGGCCCTCCCGCTCTGCAGGGCCCTCTGTCACCGCGGTGGGCTGATGAGGACAGCGGGGGGCATGGCAGGACATGGGTCAGGCCCGTCAGTGAGACAGGACAGCCGGGGACAGGCCCGAGTCCACCCGCGGTGGGACAGCAGGGACAGGGCTGTCACAGGCACCCCCAACCCAGGCCTGCTGCTGGGGCTGGAGCCAACACGGAGGCCTGGAGGGAACCCCGGGGAGGCTGCCCAGGGCCGCAGGGGCTGAGGGTGCACTCGGGGTTCACGCTGCTGCGTACGGCACAGCACAGTGCCCATACTGTCTGCCACCATCCTCTGGCAGGTAAACTCTCTCCAAAGAGGAATGGGCAGTAACAAGGTGCTGTTCATGGCGTTTCTGGCCCAGCGAGTGGGGTCCCTCATCCCTGTGTCTCCACTATGTCAAACGGTGTTCGATACTTTCTGGGAGGTCAGGGTGACTGGACAGCAAGCTTAGTGCCACCTGTGCTGGCCCACACCCTGGGGAGCAACATGTGAGCCAGGGAAGACAATCTCTCCTAAAACTGGTAAAATCAGAGCTATCAACCCTCGCCTCCAGTCCATTTTGTGCTTACACTGAGAGCCCACCATGCTCTGCAAAACCTATCTGGTCACTTTTACTGTTTGCAGACTGTCCATCAACAAGAAGATGGAAACAACTTGCTCCTGGCTGGTTTGATAAGAAAAAAAATATGCCTTGCAATGGGATCCAGCACTGTGAGCCTGCTACCACAAGGATGCCGTCAGACTGAGTATTCAGGACAGTTTTGCTTTGGCCAACCTTTGTTGCAAACAAAAAACCCATCTTCCACAAATGATTGGAAAGTAAGTGGAAAAGCTCTGAAGCCCAGCTCTAGGAATATGTAAAGTTGGTTCAAAAGAATATTCATGAGTACTTTATTTTCTTTATACCTCAGATATCCAGCTCTAAAACTTACAAGTGAAATTCAGCCAAGTATCTTTCTGTGTGGTGAGGAGAAGCAGCAAATGCTTTTGTACTCCATGAGCTCAGGTGCACTGGAGGGTCACAAATTCTGAACCACTGAAAATTAAATTCTAAAACCCATCAAGATAAAATAAAATTCCTTGCAGGGGTGCTGGAGAGCTTGTTATAAGCAAAGATCAGAGCAGTGGAGTTTGCCATTTCCCCTACAACTGCACCAACAATAGGTCAGAAAAGGAGGAAATAACTTCCAGCTCCTATTCCATAATATTTTCGTTTGTCACTCTGAACACCCTCTGGGCTTTCAACCTTGGACTCAGTTTGTGAGCTGCTCGCGCTTGTCAGCTGCACCAAGCACCCAGGCAGAGAGCTCAAAGCTGCCTTCAGAGGAGACTCCCCACAGTATCCAAGAGCGTGGTGAGAAAGAGGATAAAGCAGCCTCTGAATGAGATGGAGCTGTACCTGTCATGGGCCCAGGAAGCAGACTGGAAAGATTAATGTTCTTAGGTCTAATCCCCACTGAGCAAGTTACACTTCCTTATTTACCAGGAAATATGCTGATTGCACTAAAGTTTCTCAAAATATGGAGAGAAACTGGGTCTGCTGAGCTGGGACTCTGCTGAAGGCAGGTATGTAAGAACATAACAAATGCACCATACGTATTTCATCAAAAAAACCCCATGCCTCTCAGACAATTCTTTACTGCCATGCAGGTGATGTTAGTGTATGGAGGGCTCAGAGGGTGGGATGCAGGGATAAGAAGATGCCTATGGAATGAAACTGTGCCAAGGAAGCAGCACTGCCAGAGCTGGTACAATGCAAAGTCACCCCGGATCTGAAAGGACTTGGTAGGTCGGATGTTGTTCTGTACCTTCACAACAGTATTGATTCAGGCCACATCAGCAGAGCAGGCATTTTCAGGCTACATCTAATCTAACAAGCCCCTGTGGGCTGCAGCCTGTTCTGTGTAGCTTCAACATGGGTGTTGGAAGCCCACCATTCGTTCCTTGCTTTGTTTTCCTTGGCACAGTGCTGGACCGGTCCTGACTCTGTGAGCACATACCTGTTCTGCAACTAGGAAAAGAGACATTCCCTGCTCTGGGCTGCCTGCTTCCAAGCATACCTCCTGTGCCACACCAGCACACCCAAGCACAGAAAGCACACTCCCCTGCAAGTCTCCCTAAGCCCATGAAAACCTCTTCACCACTCTTGCCCCATACGTGCCGTAAGGGGCCTAACAGAGACAAGGGTAGTACACAGCAGACTGCGGATCACCCTCTGGCAGATTGTTTGGTACCAAGAAGCCTCACATATATTAAAGATATAGCAACAGAGCAGAGCCACACTTTACAGCTCGCCTTCAGAGGGGCGTATGTGCAGATGGAAAGAAGTGACAAATTTCTGCAGAACACATTCCTCTGGCAGACTGCTCTTAAAAAATGGAGGCAACTCGAAGCAGGTGAAAGGAGATGAATTGACAGTCAAAGTCCAGAGGAGACTGTCAAAGGAGCTTGATAAATATAACCCATCATAGCATCAGGGGCATATGAATGAAGGACCTAAAAGCACATTGTCTAAGACTCAGCCATCTTGAATGCAGCCAGAACACTTTATGCAACTCCTGCACTCTGTTTTCCACCTGCTCCGTTTCCCAGTTCGTCCAGTGGAGGAGGCAAAGAAGCTTTTCTCATCAGATATTTCACTTATCCTCATAAGCCCCTTTTCAAGCATCATCTGCTTTCCTGCTGTGTCTAAGGAGCAAGATGGGCAAATTTCTTTGCTCTCTATGTTTCTGTTCTCCCACCAACAGGCTCACTGGGAAAGGTCCCCTGTGCCCAAAATGGTCCTCAGTAATTGCCCAGCCTGTCTCTGGGTAAAGATTGCCATTAGTCTCAGCTGACCCCAAAAATTAACAATGTCCTGTATGGGAATGCTCTCCAGCTGTCACCTCTACGTAATCTGAGAAGGTCCCAGTAAGAGGAGGGTCTGTGTGTGTCTGCAGGGGACAGATGACAAAACTGTTTGTTCATAGTCCCTGGGCAAATACATCCTGCCAAAGCGGTGGTGTAGCCAGGTGGGAAGGGAAAGGTTGTTTGATTGCATTGTCCTCGCTACCAGCACCTGGAGTGGAGATTGCTCATTCTCTGATATAATGTTCTCAGCACTGTCTCCAAGCCAACAGGAGGGCAGGTAAAGAAGATGAAAAGCCATCAGCATGGCTGGGAGATGCTTGGGGAGGTTCCTGGCCTGCAGCAGGGAATAACTCAGAGCCCAGAAGCAGACGTGACAGACAGAGAAAGACCCACAAGGAACTTGTTTCAATCTTGAAACTCAGGTCTAATCCGAAAGGAAGATTTTTTTTTTTTTTTTTTAGACGGTAGTTAATCCTGCTAGTCTTGTTCTAGTTTATTATTTTTGTGTTCTAATAAAATGCAGCCTCAGTCATTAGGAGCCTTCGGTATTTTTTGCTACATTAATTTCAAAAAACTGAATAGGAACACAAATGTTCCAGCCCAGGGCTCTGGGATTGCTGCTGCCTGCTGTGTCGAGTGCCCACATTCAGCCTGGTACTTAGTAACTAGCAGTGAATGTGGGGTCGGAGTCATGCTAGTGACTAATTTATCCCAGTACTCCAACCTGCGACTGCTTTATGTTAGCATGTTCTGTGCAAACTTAAAGATATATGTGTTCAGGCAGTTCTCTTCTGAGGAAAGACTGCAGCATCTAGCATGTCTAAATGTTCTCCTCAGTAAGGAAAAAAAGGTGCCTCTTTGTCCCAGGGGTGCATTAACCGTAGTAGTACTCCTGACTATGTTGTCCCTAGATCTTACAGGCTTATCTGGTCAATGCACTTCCTGCACAGGAAATACTGGTTTTGCAGAAAAAGGTATTAGCGCGTCAGCGTGAGGTGCTCTTTCTGTGTTTGACACTGACGTAACACTCCTGCTCAGTGAGTGTGAGGATCAGAGTTCCCATGCCTGGCAGGACACCAGTGGGTGCTCTAAAGCACTGGGACCCCTTGCATCATCTGTGCATCCCATTTCTTACTGTTGCTGACCCTGTCTCCACAGGGGATGAGCACGGCGAGCTCTGCAGTGCTCCTCAAGAAGATGCCCTGGGAGCAAAGAAAGCTTCCTCCCCCCGGATGCAGGGCACAAGGGCCACCTTTGTGGAGCATGAGCAGCAGGCACCTAGCCAAATTGGCCCAAAGGAGCCCTGGCAAGGGGCCATGTTATGCTACAGAGGAAGGCAAAAAAACCCAACCCAGGGACACTTGTCAGTCCACCCTGGGGGAAAAAAGCCTTCCTCCCCCCAGCTGCAGGGCACGAGAGGCCATCTTCGTGGCGTATGAGCA
>NW_008824286.1:666184-689631 GCF_000699105.1 Pygoscelis adeliae | reverse complement strand
TGCGGCGTTGCCGGGTGGTGGCACAGTGACACAGGGGTGACAGGGCCCCCACGGCCCCGCCCACTGCCTTTCCACCCAGCATCTTTTGGAGGAAAGCCTTTGGGGTGCTGGCCCCGAGGCAGCCCCTGTGCCTGGGAGGCCCGGGGGCTGTCCCTGCTCTTGGTGGCCATGCCCTGGACACAGCTGCTGGGCATCCCTGATGCATCCTCTGCCACTCGGCTCCCAAGGGCAAACCTAGTACTGTTACTCTTCTCTCAGGCCATGGCAGAAACCAACCCTGCAGCCCAGAGACCACCCCTAGTAGCCATCCCCTCTCTGCGCCAGAGCCAATGTCCATGAGGCCACAGAGCGAGGAGGACCAGGGCCTTGGTCTGGCTGGACACAAACCCGTTTCTGGGGGTGTAAGGGGGGGGGGATTTCAGCAGCCGCAGCCTGGAGGAAAGCCAAAGTGTAGCCAGAGCCATAGGTTGGGATGGACGGTGCCAATAGACTGCCATGGAAATAACACAGGTTTGAAAAACAAGTGAGCAGAGGTTACACTGGTGTGGTGGACACGTTGGTCATTGTCAGACCCAGAACATTTGGATCTGTGCCCAAAGCACAGCGAGGCAAATGACGACTCTTTCAACTGTAAAAATAGCTCATTGCTGCTATTGCCGTCACATCCCCTTTTCCCACTGAAACCAAGCTGCACAGTTGGCCGTGGTTACACAGGATACAAAGCA
Source organism: Pygoscelis adeliae (assembly GCF_000699105.1). Taxonomy (NCBI): domain Eukaryota; kingdom Metazoa; phylum Chordata; class Aves; order Sphenisciformes; family Spheniscidae; genus Pygoscelis; species Pygoscelis adeliae. Next base: position 688,906 of record NW_008824286.1, on the reverse strand, counting down.
CACTTCAGCCACAGGTAAAACTTTCAGAGCTCATTTGTGACTTTAACCTTTCTGAGAGTTATTTGCCTGCCTCGATTTGTGGGAAGATGTTCAGATCATATCTAAAACCCTGGCAAATCTTTTTTCCTTTAGGATTTAATATTTTGAGCACTGAAAGAGTAAGGAGGGTACTATTCTTGTCATTTTGTACATTGGCGCCAAAATTGGTATGTACATTCAAACTATGTAAATAAGGGTATTTATACCATATACATTCATTTGGTTGTGGTGATGCCAGAGGTGAAAGAAAGGGTTTTGGTTCCCTCTGCATGAACTTTGTAGAAACATAGAGAACATGCACGATTTCTTCACCATTCCTTACCAATGCACCAAGTGACATTTGCTACTACACTGTTTATGGTGAGGTAGTCTTCTTGGAAAGAAGTCCTGAATTGTTTTATGTTCTTTGCCATATTTTTCCTCGCACTTCAATAGCTCTTTTCCTTCTTTGGCCTTCATCTGTTGTTCAAAATGCTGCCAGGAGGTTGCTGGCCGCTCCCTGCATACACATTTGTCACTGAACAGATTCCCTTGTTCATGTCTAAGCTCCTGCTAGACAGGACCTCTGGGTGCTCCTACAGAAATGACCTCCTTAACAAACAAAGTGAAACATCCCTTTTGGCCTGGAGCATACGTGAGCAGCATAACACGATCTCCTACAACTCCAATTACATTTTCAGACCTCTCTGTACACACCTGCTGCAGACTGGGTATCTCAAGTCTGCTCTGTGGATTGCACAGGTGAACTTGCTCAAAACCATTGATTTAATTGGAGATCAATATACTGAAAATGGAACTATTAGTTTCTGCAAAGAGTGACATACAGTGGCATTTAAGGCAGAGCTAAGTAGAATTGCTTCTATTGCATTGCACAGAATACTAAAAGGAATTGATTTCACCCTGTGAAGGCCTGTGGTTTTTTATTCAATGGTTGAGGGGTTTTTTGTTGGTTGCTCCTGATTTTGAATGCTTTCCCTAATCCCATGTTTGAAGCAGATGAGAGGGAGAATCAGGAGACCCTGTGTAAAGTCAAACCAAGATTGCACAGGCAAGGAGGATTCAGCTCCAAAGACAGTGTTAGAAGCTGGAGCCCAAAGCAACTTCTACATCTTACCTCTCCCTCTGCCAGCTCAATGCTCTCTCTGAAGTGAGAGCTGCTCCAGTCAGATGTACAAAGCAGGAGGACAGACTTGTTTTATGAGTGCATCACAGAACAACATACTGGAAGAATACAAGTTCTAGAAAAGCTGCTCGTAAAGCCACCTACCTGGCACTTGCATGTCTTGAGGACTCTGCTGGTCTCTCAAGGCTCCTTGTGTGAGGTGGCACTTTCATCCTCACTTCTCAGAGAATTTTCCTTCCAGGATACTGCAGGCAGGGTCTGACAAGAAAAGCCCATATAAAACCTGTCTGAGATAGATCCTTTGACTACCAATCAAGGAAGAGGATAAATGGCTGCAGATGAGGGATGTTACCATCTTAAGAATGCAAACCACATGTTCAGAAAATGAGCGAACAGTTAGCAGTGACTGGGCTCAGAGAACAAGGACTGAGATAGGAACTTACAGTCTTTCCCATCTCTGCTCAATCCCAGCCTGGGTCAGCAAGGAGCCTGCAGAGCACCTCCTGAGCATCGCTCAGGGCCCACAAGTCATACTGAAGAATATTGCAGGATGCATCTTTCTGAGTTAAGACCCTAAAAATCTAATCCAATGCCCACTGGGGTTGGTGGAAAAGCTCCCAGTGAGACTCCAGAGTGTTTGCTGACTGCAGACCCAAGCCATTTGCTGGCTGCTCAGCAGCCATGCACTGAAGTCACCAGCATATAGTGGTGCTCTCAGTTTTCCCCACGATACAAATAAGCTATCATGATCTACCTGACATCCCTGAAGTCCAGGTTAAGAACTAATTGAGCCCAAGATGCCAGACTCCCATTTTGTTGAGGAGATGGTGCATTTAGGTAACAGCTCAGGCACACAGAGGCAGTCAGAGGGGAAGCTTGTATAGCTGCTGCTGCTGTTATCCTATTAACCAAAAAGTGTAAGTCCAGCCTCATAGGCGAGGAAGAACACTGTGTCTTGAGATATTTTTTCTCTCTCATCTAATGATGATTGGCTCATCCTTTTCTTTCGTTCAGAGAATATTCATTAAATAGGGAACAGAAGCAGGTGGCAGCACTCTGGTTTGACACATGCTGCAATCCAGAGGGGACTCGTTTCTTTGCTCAGTAAAGTTTGTCTTTCCCACGTCATGTCTGTTGCACTGTGTCCCTTTGTCCTCTAATGCTGTAGGAGCTCTCAGGCCCATCACTAACTGGGTTCAACAGACAGCTAAGAGTAGGTTTAGTCACAGCTTTATCTCGTCAGCCTGGGGAGGGCTCAAATCTCACATTCGTTGGATGCCTTTATCTGTGATTATGCACACACCTTTCTCCTGTATTGCGAGACTAGAGGAAAACATGGCTCATTTTTTGCATCCCCTGAGGCTGGAGTCGCACTCCATTCACACTCACAAAAGCCTAGAGTCACTCCATTAGTTAGAGTAATTCCAGCCTGCCCAAAATCAGAGGGGAGCCAGGCACCAAGTGGGCAGGGAGCGAACCTCTGCTGTCAACAGTTGGAAAGAAAGAAAATAATCCACTCCATTGATCACGTCCCTAACACGATGCAAGGCAATATTTTGCAATAATCTTGCTCAGAGTGTTTTCCACAGACACTTGCTCCGGTGCGAGCTGCTGTGCCTGTTCAGCTGCTGTCAAGTATTTCCATAGCTCAGCTCTGCAAAAGAAGAGAGACATTAGTGTCAGTGTTGAAAAATTCATACTCAGATTCACTGCTTTAGCTTGCCAGGGATTTTAAGGCCAGAACAACGGACCGTTATGACTATCTAGCCTGATCTTCCTGATAACCCAGGCAAGGAAAGTTCGCACCAGGATTTCTACATCAAAGCCAGTGACCGGCAGCAGAACTGGGTGTTTGAAAAGGACACGGGACCTCAGTTCAAAAGACTCCATACCCATCTCTCAGTAACCTGACTCAGTGATTTAAGTACTGCCACTGCCCAAATGTGAGCTTTATTTCTATTTGAATATATCTAGCTTTTACCTACAGCCAAATTCCTGTTATTTACGGATTTTACAGGGTAACTTCTATTAAGTTACATCATTTCCTGCAATAACAAATTAACCTACTGTTTTAGCAGTTATAGATCATACCTGCCTGTCAAAAAAGGGAAATTAGAAGGCGTTTTACCTGACAAAAGATGAGTTAGAGATTGCAGGTTGCCTCTGCCAAGTGCAAGGACATTGATACATAAAGCAGTGGAAAGTGTAGGAACAGTGCTTTTGTGGTGGTTGTGAAGATCATGATTGATACAGGTGTAATCCAATGAAGGAAAAATGATTGATATGTTTATTATTTGAAGTTAAGTTTCAACCATTTTGTCTCAGCCTTAAATGCATTAGGCTTTATTTCCACTTAAGGGAGACACTGCTCAGCTAATTGCATTTGGAGGCTGTAGGCTCTGACTCTGAATTTAGAGAAGGTCCAGCTCCGAGAAGCACGGAGTACTTCCCAGTAAGAAATTAGTCAGGCTCTACAGCGTCACAGTCTGTTTCTGTAATGAATAATGTTCAGGAACGTGCAGCAGCAGTTTCCTTCTAAATGGGATATTGTTTCAAGAAAAAAATGAAATAGAAAAATGAAATCTCTTTTTCTACATTTGTAAGGTTTTTTATCCAAACAAGCCACCATAATCGCTATCAACTGTTTTGTCAGACCAAATCTGATTTTTCATAGCAGAAAAAAAAAAGGCTTGGGCTAAAAAAGAAAAAATCACCTAGCAAGGGTTAAATACTCTTTTAATTTCTCACTGTGTGCTCTCTAATCAACACAGAGTTATCAGCTGACCTTCCCAGATTTTTAAGACAGTCCTTTAGGAATTCATGATTAATGCATAATCTTCTTCATGAAGCAGTTCCTGCTGCAACACCAACATACTCACAAAGGTTAGTCAACTAATGAGACTTCATCACAAAACCTGTGAATGAAAGGGAGGAGGGAGATGATTTATTTAAGCGAGTAAATGGCTGCAAACAAAAGAGGGCATCTTCAGCAATTCCTTAATTTATTTACTTCTTAAGAAAAAATGTTCAGTTTCCTTTAAGGATGACATATATATGACAGGATTTCTTTTTAAATGCTATTTTGTTTAATAAATCATGTAAATTCCAGCATGTAAACTAGAGCATTACAGACAGGCTTGTAAATAATTAACTGCTTGTTTGCATGAAGAGGGAGAAAATACCCAATTCAGCAAATCAGGCAGGAAACTGTTGTTTATCCTCATGAGGAATAAAAGGTTGGCTCCTAAAATTCTTGTGGGTTTGCTGGTGTGAGGAGGGAGGTTTGGTTTTCTGGGGGTTTTTTTTGCTCAGGGTATTGGTTTGAGATGTGGAATCTAGTGTGTTTTGAGCTGGCTAGTAAGTACCCCTCTATGTTTAAGCTTTGCAAGAGGGTGATAATAAAGCTTTTCCTGCACTTAAGGTTTCTTGTTTGGGACTTTTTTTTTTGTTTTTCTGGCACCCTTTAACTCAACTTTCTGCTTTGGGAGTGAATCCACATATGTGAATCCACACAGTCATCCTAAAACCTAAGAACTGAATGTGTCTTTCTGGGGCATACTCTACTGGCTTTAGCAGAGTAAAGGAAATAGTTACAATTCTCACAACAATGGTGCCTTCAGCAATGAAAGCATTCAGGACTTCAGAGAAATCTGTGTAGGAAAAGCTCCTCAACATATTTGTCAGTATCTTGGAAAGCACTATGACCTTTATTACGCTTGAATTTCAGGAACAATGGGGTTTGGTGTTGCTGGGTGAAGTGTTAAGTCGGTTAATACTAAAGCTAAATATACTAAAGTTTTCTGTGATGCTGGATCTTGTTCTCTCCCCCTTGAAGCTTCTAGTCTTTGAACCTGTTATAACAGTAGCCTCTTATTTGGACAATAAAAACAACTAAACAGGGAGTTACACAGACTGGAGGAAAAAAATCTGCTTTGCCTTTGCAGGGCTTTCTGCATAAATGCCTCTAGACACAATAAAGTGAAATATGCCAGTCAAAGGTGCTACCTTCGCTGTTAAATTGCCGTGATGCGATTTATTTGTCAGAATCACAAGGTGCTACCAAGCCACTTACTGTAATATCTCAGTGAAAATAATAAAATTATCAAGAAGCAAAACACATTAGAAAGCAAAACTTGCTGTGGCCTAATAAAGTCCTTAGCGGAGCCGGCCCTTACTGACCAAACACTGTTACTGCCTCTTAGGCAGCAGTTGATGGCTCTGTAATGCATGTGCATATTATTTGTACCAATCGGAAACTGGATGTGGGAATGAATCATAGTATCATGCCAGGCTGCCTGTAAAATGGGCTGTTCTTAGGAAAAACAGCATCTGCAATGTATCTTTGGTGTAACAGAGTTGTATCTATCAGCATGACAAAGCTCTGCATTTCTGCAGTGCCAAGTAGCTAAGGATTTAAAGGCAGTATCTAAACATTGATTAGTCTGTGGCTAATTATGGAACAGTCTGGTAGGACAGTGTTACTAGCTGCTGCCTTTGGGGGACAGAAATAGGCTAGTGAGGTGATCTGGGGATAGAGCAAATATCTGGCAGGGCTGTGATAAGTGTTTACACCTACTGATGCCTGGTATATAATCTGTCCTGTTTTGCACACCTCTAGCTGGAGGGCTGCAGCACCTGAAAGTGCTTCTCAGCCTCTGAGATACCTGTGACATGTCCCTTTAGGTAGGCAAGGTGTCACTGCAAAGGAGAGCAGTGTCAGGATCCCCGCGCTGTGCATGGGGGGCAAATCAAGATGGGGAGATGTGATTTGTGCAGAGTCCGTGTCTCCTTAGCCCCAGTCTAATGCATTCACAGCATCCTCTGCGCAGGTTTCCTTGTGAATTCCCTTTCTTTGGGAGCTTTGACATGCTGAAGCCTGGTACTTTGGTTACGTAAATACCTGTATCCACTTCTCTATAGCATTTTGTGTGGCGTTGTGCTTTCTCTATTCCCTCCTTCCACCTGCTCTTCCAAGGGGACCATAGTCCTGCTAGTGAGATCAGTCTGTTGCTATGGAAATCTTTGTCACAAATGAAGACTTCACAGCAAGGCGGTGGTATTAAAACCAGACATTTACATATGCCTCTGGCTCTGGGGGGATTTGGGTCTTGTCACCGAGTGCAGTGAAAGATGCAGCGGCTTTCCTGTTCCACCCAAGGTGGTGCTGGCCAGGGAGACACAGGGTGGTGGAGGGACCCTGTAGAGGCAGCCAGGGAAACCTCACCAGCTGTGCTGCGTGCCTTTTGCATCTGTCTGCTGGAATGTGGGTCAGCAACCAGTCCTGCAGCATTATGCCTCCTCCTCAAAACGCACTTGAGCTTTTCCTCTGAAGCGCTGTGCTGCAGAGCAGCAATGTCAGCAGCCAGCAGTGAAGTCAGGGAAAGGTATTGGAAATGGATATGTAGGGAGGGCAGTTGTTGAACCCACTCATGCTGCAGGAGCATGCAGCCTCCTGAATGTCAGTGTGGGGGATTAAAACTTCCCCCTGGGAAGCGGGTTAGGGGTAATAGGAGGAATCCAAATATGCCATCTTCATGTTACTTCCCCCTAAGCGTTACTAAGTTTAGCTGTATCACTTCCAAGAAGAACTGCTCATCTAAATCCCAGGACCTGGCTTTGAAAATTTCAGCATATCCCCTGTACTGCAAAATCAAAGCTTCTTCCCTGCTGAATACACCTTTGATCAGAACTGTGAGAAATATTTGCAACCATGTGAAACTTGAATGATTTGGGGTTTCATTACACACTTGAAACTCAGACCATTTTCATCAAAGGCATTGCTAAAGTTCACCAACCCTCTAACAGAACCTTTGATGGTTTATGGTTTGTGTTTTGTGTGAAACTTGCAGGTTTGCTAGACTTTTTTTAAGTGAAACTAGCTGAAAGTGGCTTTGACTGCATTTTGAGAACTTAGAGCCATAGAAAAAGCAGCCAGCTAAATTTTGTTGCGTTTACAGCTGCTGCATGCTGTAATCTTGCCCTAAAGAGTAATTCTGCTGGAAACCACTCTTCAGGGTTTGTGGTTGTACCTGGGTGAGAAGGTGGCAGAGAATACTGGTATGGCTGTCCTCTGCTCTTGTCCCCACCGGCTTGGAGGTCCCATGGCAGCAACAGGGCTTGGCATTTCCAGGTGCCAAGAGGTTTGGCATTTCTCAGTGCTGACAAGTACCTCATCCTAGATCAGCCTGGGAGGCTGCACCTAACCTTCCATCAGAGCACTTGTGAGGTCTCTGTTTCTGGGAACATGGGATTCCCTGGAGTCCAGCCTGTCCTTGTCCTGGCTTTCAGTCCCCAGCAGAGTCTTCATCATCTCTGATGGTTTAGTCCCCCAAAAAATCACCCACTCCGTACTCCCTTGCCCCATTACTAATTTTTGGGCCTCCTCTCCCAGTCTGCTATAGCCACACTTCCATGGCCTGTGAGCTGTGACCTGTTGCTGCTTGTACAGGACTGTGCTCTCACTCTGGCAGTGAGGTTCCTTCCCAGATTGGCAGCCAGGGCTGTTCTTGACTCTCCTCATCCCAGAAACAGTCTGGGCCAGGCAGAGTGGGTTTTCCCTGTTCCTCTTCATCACTGGAGGGGAAGGGGGATCTCCCACTGAACACAAAATGCTCCAACTACAGCATTGTCTGGTCAGCTGCTTAAACTCTGCTCTCCTGCTACCTTTGCTAAGTAGCAGTGAGAAGCATGAGGGAAAAGCAGTAGCTTATAATAAAGGGCCAGAGTAGATGGATGAATGTTATATTTGCTATTTGCACAGGCATTCATTGTGTGTGTATTGTATTTACAAGTGCGTGTTCTCTTCTGGAAATCATGGAAATGTTCAGAGCAGTGTTTCCTACCTGGCACCATTTGCAAAACCTTCAGAAGTCAGAGCAGCCAGAGCCTCTGTTACATGTTTCCATTCCACCTTTTTAATTTATGGATCTGACTTCCCTTTGGAAGAGCTAGAGCTTGGTTTTGGTTAACCCTTGGTCCAAAGGCACAAACCTGAGAAAACTGAGATGTCATTCTTCTCTTCTGGGTTGGAAGAGAGCTGGGAGAGTTACGTTTACATTACATATGTCTACCTGAGAAGCCTTTGTATGTTTGGATGGAAACTTTTGATTCAACTGAAATATAAGCCTTGGAAAATCATGTATGTAACTGCAATACAGCAAATGCTGGTACCTTGCTGCCAGGGGCAAGTGCTGCTGGGACTGCCCCAAGGGATGCCAGAAATGTCCAGCACAGTGTGCTTTCTGTAATATGTAATTTCTATGCCATGAAACTTGACCCTTGTCAAGATTTCCTTATCTTCCACAAGCAAAGTACCAGTACTTTGTTTTAATTAGGGGTGTGCTTAGCTTGAATCAAAGCATCATGCTTTGAAATGCAGCATTTGGTTTCAAATGTGAACTAAAATGGCACCTTTCTGGTACTGATAGTGCTGTGAGGGCACTGTTTGCTTCTTTCTCTACCTTTTTGTCCAATTGTTTGACCACCCCAGCCCACATGAGGCAGTTGCTTCTTGTCTCAATGAAAGCTGCAGTGCATTAGAATCATAGAATCATAGAATCATTAAGGTTGGAAAAGACCTCTAAGACCATCGAGTCCAACCGTCAACCCAACACCACCATGCCCACTAAACCATGTCCCTAAGCGCCTCATCTACACGTCTTTTAAATACCTCCAGAGATGGTGACTCAACCACTTCCCTGGGCAGCCTGTTCCAATGTTTAACCACTCTTTCAGTAAAGAAATTTTTCCTTATGTCCAATCTAAACCTCCCCTGGTGCAACTTGAGGCCATTTCCTCTCGTCCTTTCGCCAGTTACTTGGGAGAAGAGACCGACCCCCACCTCGCTACAACCTCCTTTCAGGTAGTTGTAGAAGGCGATGAGGTCTCCCCTGAGCCAGTTATAAGCTCTCCCCATTATAGCACAGTTCAGAGCACTCATCTGTGGTGAAAAGCAGAGCTGTAAATAAAGCCCTGGGGAAGCATGGCAGCAGACTGGATCATGAAACAGAGGGTCCTCTGGCTTTGATGGGCTCCCCATGATGCCTTTCTCCTATGGAGAAAAGGCAACTGTGGCATGGACACCACGCAGAGCACCTCTGATGCACAGCAGACTACCTCTGAGATGCTACCCCAGCATGCAGGCTGCTGCAGCAAAGGGAGCTATTGAGTTTCGGGGCGAGCAGAAAAGCTTGCACCTGCTCGTGGTGCTGGTATCCCCCACAGTGCTCAGGACTTGTTGCTAAGCCCTTCTTCCTTAGATGTGTCTGAGTGCAGTGAAGCAGGCAGCCAGATTGCCCAGGGCTACCGACACCGCCTCTAATGAGGTGATCAGGGACATGACCTCCCTGTTGCTGATGTTAACATACAAAGCAGTCAGGAGCAAACCTGATTTGCATCATCTGAAGTGAAGTGAGAGCAAAGCGAAGTCACGTGTCCTCATTAGGAAGCTCAACAGATAGGGATGAAAGTCATAAGGGACAGCAAACTCTGCAGGGCTTGTTTAGTTAACATGGTTACAGCCTGCCTCTCCATGTGTATGTCCTTCTCTCCCATTACAAGAATGCTTTCCTGCTTTATGCCTTTTCTTTTTTATGCCTTTCCTTTCCATCAGAAGGAAACTACACTGATTTGCGACATCTAATCCTCTTAGGCTGACTCCTCTCAGCACTGTACTTGTGCTGTGAGTGACCACTGCTTTGTATAATAGCCAAACATAACAAATAAATAACAAGCAAGTGGCAAGAGATAGGCTAGGTCTCACACCAAAGCAAATTCAAGGCTGAATTTGTTGAGTCTGCACTGGAGCAGGCAGTCAGGAAATCTCATTTGTATCTTTGTCCACCTAGGGCATTGCATGCCTGTGGATCCTGAGCTCTCTCTACCTCCCCAGAAGTCAGAGGAGGCAGACGGTGCTTGTGGAAGCCAGGTCAGTGCTACGCAATGTGGACATGGCCAAAACCTTTTTGCCTGGCATCCTAATGAGATAAAAACTGGGAAATTTTTTTTTTAAATTGCTCTTCAACTGCGTCTCAATAAACTCCCCATTGCTCACTTCCAGTTAACGTTTGAGGACTCTTAGGTGAGGTTTTCAGACGCTGGCTGTCCCCAGCAGGTCTGCAAAGTTGCACATACCCAAAGCTAGAATACTGTGGAGCTGCAGCAGCTTGGGAGGGCGTTCATTTGTGTGAGCAATGCCCCAAGTGTGTCGAAGCCTTTGCATGTGGTGCTTGTTGAGCATGGGCTTTGGGAGGTGCAGCCTTTGCAGCCGATGGCTGCCTGCATGAGTGCACTCCTGGCCCATCACAGCCATACTTTTCTGCCTTGGAGATATCCCTTCAAGAATGAGGATTTGTAGCAGGTGTCTGCACACACACACAAACAGTGCACAAACATTATTGTGGGAGTGTGTTTTTTATGTGTGGAAGCATAGGGGAAATTCTGTCAGACTAGGAGAAATTGTCCTGCAAATCTGCATAGCTCCTGCAAAAATGCACAGGGAAATGCAGGCAGCAAATGTAATAGTAGGATGAGGGTCGGTTAGTGTTAGTCAAACTGATCTGAAGTAGTGAAATGAAGAGGGACAGCTTCTGTGTTACCTCCAGGATGCTCTGCATGCACTGGGATGCATGAAGGAGGGCGTCTTGACAAAGCAAGCTAGAGATGTGAGGGCATTATGGACTTCTTAACCTGGCAGGAAACACTAGCAAAAAGGCACAGGCCATGGTCTAGCAGCCCAAATTAACAGTTCAGTATGGATTCTGGGTTTTTAGAATACACAGAAGCCCTTGCTGTCACCTAGTTACTGTGGATGTTAGTTGAGCTGATGAGATCAAAGCCAGCAAGGGACTGGCTGCCTGAAGTGCCTTTCTGCTAGTTTTTTTTCCTGCTAGATCGCTACCTAAAGATGTGATTTGGCCAAGCAAGGGCTTAGCAAGTAAGAAAGGAGAGTGCATCTGAGGAACTGTAAAGGAAGGGAGAAGGTCAGGCGTGCAGGAGGGAACTGGTGATACCAGTGATGATCCTAAGACAGCTGGACTGCCAGGAAGGGTGCTAAGACTGATTGGAATCAGGATCTGAAAATTGGGGCTAGGAGAGAATTTGTGAGGAAAGTTAATAACTAACTTTTACTGTCAAGGCTGTGTCCCAGAATAACAATGGAAGTCGATGCCAACAGCAGCAAAAGGCAATGAAAGAACATTGCACAATATTGCATGCATGCAAGCTGGAAAATGGAAGAGGGCAGTGAAACATCTTTTATCCGCTGCTCAGACAGTGCTGTGTGATCCCATATGTGACAGTTCAGGGTGAGGCCACTCCAACTGAAGCATATAGCTTATAGCTGCGCCAGGTTTTGTGTGGGTGTGCACACATAACGTGCATCCAGATTAGCCGCAATGTGTGTGTGTGGTTGCTAACTAGTGTCTGCAAACCATATGGCATGTGAGAGCAAGTCAGCACATGCATTGTCAAGAGGGCAGTCAGAGAAAGCAATCCTCCCCTCCCACTGTGAAGAATTTGTACCCTAACTTATACCAGAGGAAAGAAATTCAGAAGGAACTACAAGAAAAGCAGCCGGTCCGCTGGGAGATGAATGCCTGTCAGACTTGGAGATTAAATGGAAGCACGACAAATCTGGATTGTTCCTGCCAAAACCAACTTTGATTACTTTATAATTCAACATGTGTTACCAGCTCCTATTATTAGAAAGCCAAACTTCCTCCACTGTGGGAAGAGGCTGAGATGGAGCTTTCTAGCCTTGTGTAAGTTAATTACAGTACACATGTTAAAAGCAGCATCTGTCTTAGTCAATCTAGTTCATTATTGCAGCACTTTATTTTTAGTTATCATCAAGGTGAAGGATGACACTAATATAAGTGGAGAGCTTCCCGCAGATCTTACTCAACTACGTATTCTCAAAAATCAGCTATGCCAGATCTGGTAGGACCTTTTCTCCTGGAGCTGGGCCTGGTGAAGCCCTTGATGGACTTGTAGGAAAAGAATCTTTGTAATGTGCTTTGACTACAGAGTTACAACAAAGATACCGAGACCTGGCTATTAAAATCAGCTGTGAAAACACTAGGGTTGTTAGATCTTTGTGGTACTCCAGTGGCCAAAATTTTTGATGCTCCACTTCTATTCTGAGCTCCCTCTGATGCAAGTGTTTCTGGCCTCATGACTGAATGCTTTGATTTATCACGTAGTAGCACCCTGTTCTTTCCCTTATGTCTAATTCTGCTGCCTAGTGTTATTTCAAATCCTGGACAAGATCTACAATGTGTGAGTGTCAGGGTGACTCTGACAAAGCCAACAAAAGCATGCCAGGTGAGTTTTCTTTGCAAATGTGGAAAGCTTCTCCTGAACAACTGAGAGGTCTTGAGATCTGGCCTTGGCTAGAAGCTGAAAGTATGGCAACAACTCCTCCCTCCTGCTCTAGGGCCAGTGGGCTGGTGTGGTGCTGGTGTCACACAGGAGGTGTGGAGTTAGCATTCATGGTATGTTTGAGTGCTCTTGGCTGCCACAATGCTGATGGAGCTGGGAGGCTGGCACTGACACCATTCCTTGTGAGATGCAGGCCTGGGGAAACCTCGGTTTGCTTTCTATTCACAGCACAAATAAAAAGAATCTGCCTCCTTCCCAAACTAAAATGAATGGGTAAACAAGAAATGAAAAATCTTGAGCAGAAAAAACCCTTCCCTTCAGGTTTTAAAGCAGCAGCCAGGCAGACCAGCAGCACTCAGAAAGCCCAGTTAATGAGCAGCTTGAAGAAGCAGCAGTTTGATGGCAATGACTGTCCCCAGGGATGTTCCTTGTGGACCCTCTTACAGTCAGGAAACCTAGTTAGGTGGTGATGGAGAATGGAAAGAGCATGAACAGATCCTTATCAAATCTAAAGCAGTAATACTCGGTGGACCTGTGTTTGTTCTCATAAGAACACTTCTCAGAGGTCTTGACTTCCTGAGCTTGTATTTGTAAGAGCCTAACTGCTAGCAACATATCTTCTGTGTGCGGTTTCAGCAGAGGTATTGCAGGTGCGAGCTGTGGTTTTTGTGTGACAGACGTGTACACAGACACCTTGTGCGGCACATCTGGTATCTGTTTACCAGATCAAAAGGAATTCTAAATGGGCTGACTAGCTCTCTGTCCTGTAGCAGCATGGTAGCCTGATGCTGCCTGATAAGAGATCAAACTTCCCTGGGTTTTGTGCAAGGACCACTTCCAGTGTGGCTTTGCCATTCTTATGATTCCTGTCTTTTGCTTTGCTACTTATCTTTCCAGAACTGACAGAACAAAATGTAGCTGGTAAAGCGATGCCTGACTCTTTACTGTAAAGTTGGATTTTAAATGTACAAAGGTCATCAGAGGGTGGCCATGATTCCTGATGCTTCTTCCCCACCTCATCAGAAGGAAACCCCCACCATCACCACTTCTCCAGATCAGGAGAACACAGGCCTGGGCACAACCACCAGGTGCCTCTCGCTTCTCCAGGCCCCCACGCAGGGACTGAAGCCAAAGCAGTGTCATGCTCCATGGTTATGACACTCGCTGGGATGCACTGACTCTCTGTTCACCTCCTTCCAGCTGTGAACCCAATACAGACTTATGGTTCATGTGTGATGGGGCATGCAGTTTGCTCATAGTAAGAAGTGAGGTCTCCAGGTTACTCTGCAGAGATGAGAGGTGTGAACATACAGGTCAGGTATTAAGAGAAGCTCTTTGGGTATTTCTGACTAGCTGGAGCAGTGGCTTTTGAAACACTTTGAGGAGTCAAACACTCTGAAATACTTTGAGGAATAGACTCATAGAATCATTAAGGTTGGAAAAGACCTCTAAGACCATCGAGTCCAACCGTCAACCCAACACCACCATGCCCACTAAACCATGTCCCTAAGCGCCTCATCTACACGTCTTTTAAATACTTCCAGGGATGGTGACTCCACCACTTCCCTGGGCAGCCTGTTCCAATGTTTAACCACTCTTTCAGTAAAGAAATTTTTCCTCATGTCCAACCTAAACCTCCCCTGGCGGGGAGTTTACTATTTCATGAGTAATCACGAAATACTTTGAGGAGCCACCAGCTGGCTTTCCAGACAAAATGCGGACAAATTAGGCTGGCTGGGAGGGGAATTAATGTTCCTTGGGACACAAGCAACATGAGATATAGTAGCCCTGCCCCCTTCAGTCCTTCTATTTAAAGTGGGCCTGAGCCCACTGTCTCCAGGATCAGTACCACAGGAACAGCTGGAGCAAAGCAATCTTCATGAGCAGTAGAGCTGTTGTGTCCAACTCCCACTGACTACTGAGGGAATGTGTTTATTACGAAACAATTAATGGTTGTGTGATTAGAGAGAACTATCACTCAGTGGAAGAAAGCTTCAAAAGGTCACAGTTGCTGTGTGTTTACTCCCAGGAGGTCTGCGAAGCCACTCTGGTATGAGGGATGGGGAACACCATGTCCTTGCTCACTGGGAGGAACAGCTCCCACAGCCTGCATGAAGCTCATCTTGCTGCATCTCCTCATCCAGCTCTGCCTATCCCTCCAGCCTTGCGCTGGGGTGACCTGAGTACGAGGGGAAACCCTGTTCTTCCCATGGCTTGGCTGTTCTTTGGTGAGTGGCCATGGTGGCTAGGGCTCCTGTTGGTGCTGTAGCCGCTCAGCACGCCAACCGTCCCGCGCAGCCAGGCACGCAGCTGCTGCTAGCATTGTGTGTGTGCACCCGCGCACAGCGGGGGTATTAGACTTGACTTTACTGTTCCTGTAAGCCAGGGGGAGTGAATGGCATGGTGAAAATGCCTCTGCTCAGCATGGGTCTTTGTAGTGCTGCAGCCCAGGGATAAAGTGTTCAGACGCACACCCTGAGGGAGCCTTCTCCCATCTGACATGAGCTGGAGTCCTTTGCAGAGATTCCTCACCTGCGACTGGATGCCTGCCCTCCTCCTCCACTCCCCACCGCACTGAAGTGGCGCCAGGTGAAAGCAGATGAAAGATTGCTTCTCATTTGGTAACAAATAACTTCCAAGCCCATCCAAGAGACTTTCAACTTAACTGCTCTCTTTGCTCCTTTCATGTCTTCTCTTTGTTTGGCAAGAGCGCTAATGTAAGCTCCAAATAAGCATCTGTACTCATAAGACATGAACAAATAGGGAAAGGATAATAATATCCAAAGGTTTTACAGGAGAGGTTAAAATGGGAGCCAGACTACAGAGGCTGCTGAATAGTGGTTTGCTTGACTGATGTTACAAATGCAAAAGACAAAAATCCTTGGAAAACGCCTCTGAGCAGTGATTGCTTTCTCAGAAAGCCTTGCAATTAGGCATGAAAGGAGTCCTTCCAAGCTTCTAAGATGTATGAAAGATGTTATTATGAAATAATTAAGCTACATGGAATAACTTGAGATCCACTCTGTCCCCTACCTCCCCATCTGTTGAGGTCTTTATGTAAAGGCAATGTAACAGATCTTAGCAGCCCTCAGACCATTTGGATGGTCCTGGCTCCCTGCTGCCCTGTACCAGCTGCCTGCAGTACACACTGCCCTGCCTAAACTGGACAGGGAATGTGAAATGAGCTTTGTGTGTTAATAGCATCATCCTAAGGTACAGGCCTGCACAGCCAGAGCCCTGATAGCACTGACTCCTGACCTCAGAATCTATCTATGACCTCAGGATGCATCAGAGCTGCTTTTCCTTGCACAAGTTAGTCACATTGCACACACAACGTAGGGAGCACCCAAGTATACATGGTGGCCAGCATCTCTGTGCTTCTCTAGGGGTCTTTTGTGTAGACTGAGCATTACACTGCTGAACACAGAAATGACAAGACTGGATTAATTCATTCTTAAATCCATTCAGTAGCTGATTGGTATCTTCTCCTATTCATCTTTTCCATATTTACTCTGCTGCTGAGAACTGGAAGCCAGTGTTTTTTCAAGCAAATGTTATACATGATTGTGTGTTTCTGGAAAGCTAAAAAAGAAAGATTCAGTAGCTTGAAAACCCACAATGGTGTCAGTGCTGAATTTGAGGTATTCATTAGAGTAAGTCTTTCTTTTTTCTTCCCCCTTACTGCACACTCCATGGGGACCAACTGTCCGTGTCTGCCCAGAGAGGCACAGGCTGGTCCAGAGCAGCTCCATTGGTGCTGAGGGCCTGTGAGGTGTGAGCAGCTGCAGGCAGCGATGCAGGAGCTGTGTCCCCATAAGACGGCTGCCCTGAGAGCTGGGACTTGTAAGCATGGACATAGCTGCAGGCACAGCGATATGTGGGATTTTTTCACTCCCACTGGCCATCTGATATGTTCTCTCCAGTGAAACCCTGGCTCACATGCAGGAGGATGTGGCAGGGTCAGACTTACACCCCTTGCCCAGCCTGTGCTCCCAGCCAGTGCTGGTGTGTGTGGCACAGGGGTGGCCTCCAGCCCTGAGAGAGCGGGTGCCCTTTCACAGGCTGCCTGATGGCCAGGCACTTCATTTCCCCCTGGATCCCATCAGGACTAAGCCTGGTGCTGTGTTCTCCATGGGTCAGATGTGAGTGCTAGGAGATGAAACTGTGCTGGGGAACTCTTTTACTGATGGCGGAGAAGGAACCACACTGTCACTGGTGTAGGGGGTCTGTGTATTCCTTCCCACCGTCCTCATATCTGGTCAGCTTTTAAACCCCACACAGTCAAGCCAGAACTCTGTAAATGGCCTCATTTGTTGACAGAAGGAATGAGCAATACAATTGCACTACACAGCTATAAACTGAATTATTAAACCTACAGAAGCCCCATAAAACCAATGAACTAGCAATTCATATAATTTGACTCCCAGTTCCACTCCGGAAAAGAATTAGGCAGGGCACAATCCTGCTTGGTACAGAAAGCAAGGATTTCCCATGAAGTCCAAGCTCCAGGATTACACTTGTGACTGCTGCTATTTCTTAAATCTCCAGCCTGTTACAACTTCTCTTTCTTCTTTCTCCTCCAAGCCGAGTGTCAATATGCTCCTGGTATGTTGTTATCGTTAGCTTAGCCTGTCTCAGATCACGAGAGCTCACACCTTTCCACCTATGGCTAGAGATGCCTGTACAGTGGAAGGCTTTACTGAACGTAGAGATCATCAGTATTTACAGTGAGCACTGGCTGAACTGGCACAGCTCTCATGGTCATGCTATTAGAGATGTCTTACGGCTGTAGCACCTGCTGTAACAAGCAGAGGCGCTTAGTTTCATCTCACACCATAGCTTCCAACCCTCTCCCTTTCCTTTGCTGTGGCTCTGCTTTTTCTTGGAGACTGGGGTAGTTAACAGAGCCACTTCCATAAGATCTATCTTCTCTTTGGAAAGCCATCATCACTAGTGACTAGAAGGTCTCTCCAACCTATGTGTTCCTCCAGGAGTTCCTCCCAAGGATAAGGGACTCAGCCCTGCACAGAATCTTGTGTGGGCCGCAAGATTCAAGATCTTTTGCGCAAGATTTCTGCAAAAGCCATGAGATGCTGGTGTGAACACCCAAGCCAAGGGCTGGACCTCAGTGAACCAGCCATCAGTGCTACATCTCTACTGTTCACCAGCTGGATCCTCCTCGTGCTTGTGTCAGCCAGGTACCCAAGCACATCTACTGTGTGTTTGAGGAAGAAGTTCTGCATTGCTTCCCCTCCACTCAAATATTCTGCATCTCCACCAAGAACTGCACTGGGGTGATGGTCTTTCCCAAGTGCATTCCTATTAAAGTCAGTGGTGCAGAACCCAGAGCCCTTACACAGGGTTTTCACACTCACAAGTTCAATGGGCTGAGTCAAAAAACAGGGTTTGACACAGAGGATTTTACTTGAGGGGGAAAAAAAATGAAGTTTCTTTCTGGAATTTGCTGCTAAGGAGATATGTTATGGACCAAAGGAGATGTGTAGGTTTCCTGTTCTGATATTTTCTTTCATATCTTGAACTCAGTTGAACTATGTGTATTGTCAAGCATTTCTTTTGTAAATGCATGGATTAATTAGCTGCAGGACTTAATACATGTCCTGAGAAAAAAAACTTTCTGCTTTCTGATGCTGCCTTTAATGTAAAGTCTATTTGACAGGAGGTTTTCGGAACATTTGTCTGATGACTCATCTAAAGCACAGGGGGGAGCCTGCATTCCCATTTACCTTGATGGAAAATGATACCCTCTTGTTAGTGTGTGAGCAGTGTTTGATCAGTTTCTCTGAAAGGAAATTTCATCCTTCTAGAAGATCTTAGGTCTTTAGGGCAGGACTTAGTAATCTAAACTAGGTCCAGCCTTCTTCAAGTTGGTGGCGACACTCCCAGGCCCTGCTGATGGGAGCTGGGCATGACACCTCACACATTTGTAAAATGCCAGTCCCTGTAACCTTGTGCTTGGCACACTGCACCCTCCGCTGAGCTACTCAGTGCTGTCGGACCACTGGCAGGACTCCTCAAGCGTGGGTAAGACAGCTGCCTGGTATAAATCATCCTCTGGGACAGTTCTGCACAGACCTCCTTCTGCATCCTCTAAGAGCAAAAGTCTGTCCGCAGGAGGAGAGAAACCAGGTCCTGGAGGAGCCCTGTGGGAGAAGGGACAGTTTATCTTATCTTTAACCCTGCAGAGGTCCAAGCAGAAGGCAGCATTGATGCAGAGCAGCAGATCAATGTACTTCCCACATCGGAATGTGATGGAAGTGAGGACCAGGCACTCCTCAGCAGAACCTGCTGAGAGCTTGGGATGCAATTGGGCCACCTGGGACAGAGACAGCGATGGAGGGGCTCTTCATCCCTGTCTTGTTCACTCCAGATCATAAAAAGCTGGAAAACAATAGCACAGAGCTCATTGGTTATTCTGCTTTGTGCTGGGAAATGTCATGTGGCACCTGGAGTGTTGGCAGGCTGTCTCTGGTGTGATCAGCAGCGAGGACTGATGTCCAATCTTGGCAACTTGTTATTCCAAGGTCCTGGAGTCACCGAGGAGAGAAAGCCCATTTCAGCACAAGTAGCTCGGGTCGGGTGGTATTAGTTTAGATGATGAAAATTAGTTTCACCATCAAAAGGGCAAGAAACCTTTTTTTTTTTTAATTTAAATGAAAGCCACAAGTCTGAAGCAATGAATAAATTCCATGGGGATACTCTAAACCCTCAGAATTTGTGGATTTTTTCCATGCTTGAACATTTTGCGTGCCTCTGCCTGTGCAAAATGAAATAAAGGTTTCAATCCAGCTCGTGGTGGAAAAAGTGCTCACATCACAGCTGGCACTAATTGGCTCCCTTATTAGCAGCCTTGGAGAGAAAGCAAGGAGCAAGCTGCCACGTAGCCTGAATCTCCCGCAAGCACCAGCAAGACCCGTGCTCCCGCCCCAGCAGCTCGTGTGACGGGCTGGGAAGTAGGTCCTGACGTTTCGCCTCTTCCGAGGAACGTAACATTACACTCCGCTCTCTAGGCCTGCCAACTTAGCATTAAATTCCCTTAAATTTTGTTTGTGATGGAAATGTCACCCTGACAGATTAATTGAGCTATAACATATGCAAAGTAATTTGAAAAAAGAATGCAGTTGCATTACCCGGTGTTAATGCTGCAAATAGGCACTGCTACCTGCAGTGATGACTGTCTTGAATGCTAAAGGATTGCAATCCTGGGTGCACCAAATGAGCTATTTTAATGGGGAAAAACATCATTTTAAGCTCACCTACAGCTGAAGGAAGGGGAAACACATCTGGGAAGTGGTTCTGTGGTGAGTACAGTGGTTCATCTATCAATATTAATAATAACGCATAAAACTGTGGCTTGCATATTATCTCCCGATGAACAGAATACAGAGACTGAGTTCCATGTAATTTAATTTCAATTAGTGCATTGGAGCTTTTTAAAGAATGGACTATATATTCTCCTACACTTACTCGCAGACTATTAAACACAATGCAGAAAAATTATTATGTAAATGAGAATTATCTTATTGGCTTTAGTATCTTTCTCCCTCTTCCTTCCCCAGGTAATTGGGTGGGTAGGTGCTGGGAAAAAACAGATGATGGGAAATGTGAATAATGAAATCTCTGCAGCACTCTCTCCCCTTGGATGCAGAAGCCCAAAATATATGTATGTGTCAGTTTAATTTAATTTGCTGTTAATTAGCTTAAATAGTAGTCTTACCTTCCTTTGCTTTCACTGCATTTCTGTCCAGGCTCTCATTAGGCAGCGTGATGAAGCAGGTGCTTGTTAAAAATACCGTAAGTGCCTATTTACATTACAAAGCTATTCCTAGCACTTGTGGTAAAGGAAACTGAAGTCTTGTCCCTAGATACAGCTGGTGGGAGAGGGGAAGCAGCACCCTGTTTTCACGTGTTTAAACCCCAGAACACTAATTCCCAATGCTAATAAGATCAGAATTTAAAATACAAGGTGCAGAAGCATCCAATAAGTAAGTAGGTGTGTAGCTTTCTCCAAAGCAAGGTGGACGGTAGAGTTTCAGAGATCTGCCTGGAGGATTTAGGTATTCAGTTCCCACCAATTTCTAATGCACTTAAAGGACTATACCTATACAGGGATATGAAGATCTCCTTTGAATGAACATAATTCAGAAAGGAATTTCCCAATTATTTCATTCAGGCCAACAAAGGAAACATAAAATCTAGGGTTGATTTTTATCAGCACGGATAAACCTGGGGGAGTGCAAACTGTGAACAGACAGGGAATAGAAAGAAGAGGTGGGAAAGAGGCAGCAGGGATGGAAAAGGGCATGGAGAAAGAATTCAGCATCGGGTAGTGTGCTTTCAAATATTGATATGGAAAAAGTATAAATAGAAAAAAACCACATGCTTGTGGAGCTAATAAAGGTCTTGTTTACAAGTAAGCAGTGATTCATTAAGAATGGGAACAAGCACCTGCTCTGAAAATAAGGAAAATACTTAATGAAAGCACTGAGAGACTAGAGAAAGTGATTTGAGTACAAGTGTGCTCAAGAAAGAGAGAAGTTTGGCACCTCTCATCGTTCACCTTCAGCGTTTGTCTGCAGCGTACCCGCTCCGTGGGCAGAGGCTCATAGGGAAGCAGGCTCTGGTGCAGATCAGTGAGGACAGCAGAAGTAGCTCAGGAAGAGGGTTATCTGGTTCCCAGTACTTTTGTTCCAAGCACTGTTAAATCCAAGCAAAAAAAAAAAAAAACCCTCAGCTCCTTTCTCATTTTCAATTCAGTAGCTTCTCTGGTTCCTTCTTTTCATTTTACTTATCTCCAACTAGAGAAAAAACACAGGCAGGGAGCAAAGTCTAAACTCCCTGGCAAATGTCCTGGTTCCACTTGCGGAGTAGATGTCTCCAGCTGCCCCTCAGCTCTGCAGGTGGGGGGGATTAGGTTGTGGTGCTGTCAGATTAAATCCTTCCTTGTCTTCATCTTCAGGAGGACTCAGCTCTTTGGACGTGTCTGTGACTCCTCTTTAAGGAGGCAGATAGGTTTGATAAGGCTGTGAGACCTCAATGCTGGCTAAGAAGGAGGGAAGATGGTCAAATAACCTCAAAATTAAGTGTGGAGGTGAATATGGAGGGTAATAAGAAAGAACGGCTGCCCCTAACCTCCCTGCAGAAGAGATCCCTGGAGCCTGCCCACCGTCCTGTCGTGGTGGGTCCTTCTCTCTGAAGCTGTGATGGACCCCCAGCTCGCTTGGCCTGGACCCTGCCAAGCAGCACCGCATGCACCTGGCTGCACAAATGCAAAGAAGGGGTTTCCCTGGACCAGGTCTGTCTTATCGGAGCAAGGAGGAATTGCAAGGGGTGTTATTCAGTGTGGGAGAGCTGTTTTAATCTCCTCCAAGGTGTGCTTTGTCAGAGCTAATGGCAGTCGTCTCTCTCTCTCCTTCCCAGACAGAGCTGCTATTCATTTTTTTCCTTTTTTGCTTAGTAGGGGTTGGAAAAAACATGCAGAAGTTGTCCTGGTAGCACCACGCCATCCTTGCTGTGGAAGCCAGCATGCCGTCTGCCCGTGTGCTTTCTGCCACTCGCTGTCGGGCGGTGTGGTAGTTCTGCAGCGCTGCTCCTAGCACCACTGTTCCTGTCACCTGGAAGAGACTGACTTCTCTTGAGTTTGGTACCAATGAAAGACAAGAATGTTTCCCTGTTACTTTGGGAAATCTCCCTTTTCCTCCCTGCCAGCGAGTTCTGCCTGGTACAGACTAAGAAAATAACTCCTGGGAGAGCTGTGGCTGCTCCTGGGAAGGGGTTTGAAACTGCCAGTTGGGAAACTGGGCTCTTCACCAACCTCACCTGACATTTGGGGTGAGGATAATCAGGCCCCATACCTGGCTAGCAGCCTCAAAGCAAGCACTTGCTTTCCATGGGGAATAATTCAGTAATCGTTGGTGGCAGACAGTGCCCTGGGAGGCAATGTCTGAGTGAGAGGACTGTTGTCTGATCCCTCATTTCTTTGTGCACTGGGGGACAAGGAAATCCCCTGCCATTAGTTGGCCTCTGCCTGCTTTCTGGCCGGGTTCAGCTGTACCAGCCCATGTTGTTTCCAAAAAGCCTTGAAGACCGTTGCAGAAGATGTATCTATACAGTCAGTTGAGCAGAGGTTTGATCCTGCTCCTGGGACCAGAGCATCAGGCCCC
>NW_008824286.1:661726-666085 GCF_000699105.1 Pygoscelis adeliae | reverse complement strand
AGCTGCACTGACAAGCTGTTGGCAGGGCTTAAAGCACTCCATACCCATCTCTCCTGGGCTTGTGCTTCCCCTCCTAGTGCAAATGCCCCCAGCCAGGCGAACACACAGCAGCGGTGGGACTGTCTGCTTCCCCACTCATCTTCTCCTGGGTTTGCTGGAACCATCGCAGGGGCAACTGTCTGTCTTCAGAAAGAGGAGCAGCCCTTCCCTGCCCCAGCACTTGGTGCTGGGTATTTACACTCAGGGTGGAGAGGGTCTCTTGCAATAGCTGTGCCCGACATTTAGCACAAAGTGGTCCTGATGTCCATGACAGGCAATCGCGCTGTGTCTGCTCAGCAAAAGGATCACATTGTCACAAGCCATTAGGAGGTGAAGATGGGCTTGGCCTTCCTATACGCTACCATCAGGGATGGGTTTGTAGGGCAGATGGAGACCGAGCTGCCGTGGTCTCCTCTCACAGCCCAGTTGTGAGGGTAAGGCGTAAAGAGTCCATTTGTTCAGTCTGCCAGTATGATCTGATTTCATACTCCGTGTTTAGCAGAGAAGCTCTTTCCCCTTGAGCAGTGTTATGCACTTTGCAGTTACTTCTTTAAAACAACTTAGTTATACATTTGCTACATGTTACTTTGAATTCTCTTGAAGATCAAGGACGCTACAAAGCCAGCAAGATAAAATTAGCATCTCAGCTGTAGCATTTGCTTGGTATAAGAAATGCAGATCAGCTTCACTTGCAGTGAATGCTGGAAGGTGAATTTCATTTATGTCTTCCTTTCAGCAGACCTAGTTCTGCCATCCTTGTTTGTTTTGAGTGCCTCCACAGGCCGTAAGCTGTCCCGGTAGTTTCTGTAAGGCTGCTTCCAGAAAAAAGTATCAGACAACAGCATGGGCGTTGAATTGGACCTCAGACTGGTAAGAAATCAGTTTGTTCAAAATCAGTTCTTATCTACTCACAGTGTGATCACCGGGTGTTTCAGCAGGGAGTCAAGGGGGAACGATCAGGCTGGTTTACGTTTGTGTACAGCTCTCAGAAAACCAGCACTAAGCACAGCACCAAGCCTGGGGTTTTAAAAGGCTGTTAGAGGTGAGAACGTGCATGGAGAAGAGCCACTGAAATGACTTAAAGATCGGAGAAGTGCCGTGAGGTGAGGGCTGTCATGGCCCATCGGTTTGGGTTGTGTCAAGGCTCTTGAGGCATCTGATTGTGGTGGGTAAGTGCTCTCAGAGGGAGAAAGCTGCGAGTGTTGAAGGCCACTTCAGCATAGCAGAGGTAAGCCGAACAATCGCTGGAGGAAACAAGATGTGTTTTAAAAGTGAGATTAACCATCAGGAGGTGTGACCAAAATGGTGGCCTAAAGACCTTCTCTCAATACTTTCACATCAAGGCAATTTTCTTAGCCAGGTGTTTTTCAGGGAGGTAAGTTTAACCCTATACAAGTTCTCAGTATGGCAACATACGAGCAAAATCCCATGTCCTGTACCAGACAGTGAATGTGACAATCTATGGTCTCTTCTACTTTCAAAACGTCCAAGCCTCTGGCTTTAGTAAGTCAGGTCAGGCTGTGAGGGCAGGTTCTCCAGCGAGTCGAGGGCAGGGACAAACCAAAGGCTCCTGCTCCCTTCTCTCACGGGGGCACTGCTCACACCTTGTACGCAGCTCCCACTGCATCACCAGCACAGGCTTGGGCACACACTCAAGTCCAACCCTGCTTCACGCCGCATGGCTTCAAACTAGTGCTGGACAAACTTCAGGAGGGAAGGCCAGATCTGTGTCCCCCAGTTCAGCACTGCTCCGGCACAAACTGACCCCTTCCTTGCAACCAGGTGCAGGGCTGGAGCAGACTGGGCCGGGAAACGCTGGGCAGAAATTCAAAGTTTAGGTCTTTAATTTTTTCCTTTGGCCACCATTTGAGCCTTCACCCGATCTATCCTCCCATGGATTTGCTGGTGATGTACCCTGTTATCTGTTTGAAAACAGGCCTGAAACTGACAGCCTTCACAGCATTGCCTTGGCCCCATTAGGTCTCACAGATGAAGCATTATCTTCTCAACCCGGACCAGGAGGTGACTGGAGGTGCACCTACGTGATGGAGACCTGAGCTGAACCCTTCAGGCTCCGCAGCCTTCCTGTCCGACAGCTCAGGAGTTAGAGCGCTGACCCGAGAAGCAAAGGCTGTGTTTGAATCTGGTACATCCTAATCTTTTATTCATGGTGGGTCATCCATGGTGACAAAGAGTCAAAGGAGGAGGAGGAGGAAAGATTAGAAGAACCGCAGCAGAGCTGCCTGGAGGTGCAGATGGGATCTCAGAGGGGACAGTCAGGATTGAGACCCATTTTCAAAACTGGCAAACGACTGTAGATGCTTTCTGTTTACAGACTCTGCATCCAGAAGCTAAGGAGCCCCATATTTCCAGTAAATTAATTCCCACTGAAATAAGGGATGCATTTTCTGTCTCTTTATTTGCAGATGTTTCAGAACAGTTCTGAGTTTTTCCACAGTATTTGAGATGATTTACTGAGTAAGATCTAAGTTGAGTTATCAGTGAGCATAAACGGGTGTCAGTCCCTCGATCTTCATTGATTTATATCCATTTATGCCAATGCAGGATTATTCTTTCAAGAAAGAGTTTTAAAGCCTAAATTGTTTTAATTGGACTCATAGCTAAAGTGTTTCATGTTTCCAAAGTGAATACTCAGTAGGATGAATTCAAAGACACTTTCATAAAGTTACTGTTACATGCTTAAAAGTAGGTGTTTCTGGGAATATTGGTGTCATTTATGCTAGTGTATTTACAGCAAGCCAGCAAGAAGCAATGCAAATGCAGTCCATGTGGAACCACTGGCACCAGCATCCGTTCAATAATAGCAACCAGCCAGATCTGATACTTAAATAAGATCATGTCATACGCAACCGCTTTCTTTGTTAATGAAGCTAACGTTGTGCATTGAACTAAAGATAGATACGTGCCACAAACGTCCTGATCCAGACTTCACAATTTGGATCTTTGTATCCAGATTTTTGTGTTTGTCCCATTAGACAAATAAGACTGCCAGTGAATTTTAGTTCTGGAGCCAACTTCTGCAAAATCTGAAGGAGGTGGAAAGTTGGATTCAGGCTGATGTCTGTCTACTTTGCTGAACACACCAGAACACTGTGCCCTCATTCAGAAATCCCCAGACTATAGCTCAAAGAAGATGCTCTGCTTGTGAAACAGTCCTGCATTGCCTCTGGTCACAGGACGTTAAAACATTAAAATGAGGGCCCCGAGGAGCAGAGCAGGATGCTGCTCCTGGCCCAGCAAAGGCTGGTCACCACTGCTGTATTTACAGAAAAGAGAACAGGATAAGTTGTCATAGCAGGAGGTCACCGTCCCAGCACGGAAGGGACTGGGAGAACTGATGGATTGCTGATATTTTAAGGACTTCTGTTCGTACAGTCAAGTCTTTTTTTCCTACGGAAAAGGATAAAGTCCTTAAGCACCATGGATGCCTGGGATTCCCAATAAGTAGTAGTAGTACCCAGCAAGTTTTCTGCCTTACTGTTTTATGCTGAGGTTAATATTACCGAACAAAAGACAACCAAGGGAGAGGCAGGTCACGTCACCTTCCACCGCGCAGGACTTTCATTTGTGAAATGCATAGAAAATTAAGGACCCTGCAGTTTTCACAAATAGTTTGCTTGCTTGCCTTCTCTTCCTCCCTTAAAATCTGTTGGATTAACAAAAAATAGTTTACTCCTTTTATTTATTCTTGCTAGTCTGGTTCCACCAAGAGCCATTCAGTGTTGCGCTAAGCAATGAAATGCCTGTAAAGCAGATAGGCCCTGTCCCCAGAAGGTCAGCAAATACAGGAGATGGCAAAAAAAACCCCAAAAACTACTGGGATAGCGTAAGGGAACAGGGAAATGGCCATGGTTAAAAAGAAAGACCATGAAGAGGGGGATTGTATTTCATCTCTCCAGCATCTAAAACACCCCTGAAATGGTTTGCTTGGTCCCCAAGTCACTCTCATTTGAGGCCTCACACTTTTCTTTCTGCTGTTATTTTACATTTCATTATCTCCGTGTTTTCAGATGAAAATAGTCCTACTCCAACAAATTACTGCAAGTGTGTTTTTTCTCTGTTGCAAACAGATTGTTTCCCTGCTCTTCCTCAGCATTCAGCACACCGTGGCAGCAATACGCCTTTCATTAGGTGGACTGGGAGCGCTCTGCATCCTTCATAATGGTTTCCTCCTCAGGTGCTGGCATTGACGTGATGGCAATTCCTGTGAGTTCTGTTACCTGTCCTAACACAAAATGCATACATGTGTGGGTACACCCACACACCACTTTTCACTGCCTGCTTCCAAGCTGATGTGGA
>NW_008824286.1:655211-661705 GCF_000699105.1 Pygoscelis adeliae | reverse complement strand
AGTGTTATTTGCCAGTTAGGTCTACTAATTACAGTATGCGTTTTTTGGAGGGGGACAAAAAAAATTGTTTTCACTTGCAGTCTTTCCAATCTGTTTTGAATTAGGAGACACTCAGGATTAGAAAGTGTTTTCTCATTAGAACAAATGTCACAGATTTAAAAACCTCTTCATTTAAATTCCTCCTAATGTTCTTTGGCTTGAACAAGTGAGCTCTTAATGTCCATTTTAATTAAAGCATTTCGATGGGATTTCAGCTGGGCACCTAATGACAGCAGGTCTCTGAGAAGTGGACACGGTCCAGCTAAGAAGGGGAACTCTGGGGTGGGAACAGAAGCTGTTCTTTTTTGGTTTTTTAGGGAAAAGTGCTATAGGAAACACAAATTAAGATCTGTCTAGAAAAATGATCCCACGCTTACAGCAGGCAGAAATACTGCATGGTTTGGGAGACGCTGACTGGGGGTGCTGGATTTTACAAAGGGGTTGATCTACGTTTCCTTGA
The DNA here is from genome assembly GCF_000699105.1 of Pygoscelis adeliae. NCBI lineage: Eukaryota > Metazoa > Chordata > Aves > Sphenisciformes > Spheniscidae > Pygoscelis > Pygoscelis adeliae. The sequence goes on along the minus strand of NW_008824286.1, from coordinate 661,206 downwards.
GCCACTACGAATTTTTCTCTTTTTGCTGCTGTACCGGTTTGCCAGTCACCAGCACAGGCTCTGGCAGCTAAGCAGGATTGCAGGCTTTAGCGCCCTGCCTCTGTTGACAGATTCCTCCTCTCCCCCATCCACTGCCCCCCAGGTTTCTCATTTCTCTTCAGGTAAAAGTTTGGTTCTTCCCCCATCTCCCCAGCCAGCTCCCACAACGCTGGGTCCATTCACCAGTGCACACCCACAGGAACGAGTGAGAAGCACCTCGTTAGCTTTCTCGGGAAAGAAATCCTTTGAGATGCCAGGTGATTTGGACGAGGGCTGCCGGGCGGTTACAGGAGGGCAGTACATAAACTGCTGGAAAGGAAAGCACATTCACATTCCTTTCCTAGAGCATGGAAATGGCAGAGGGAAGCACGCTGACAGGGAATCGGATTATCCAGCCCCTCGATGCTCTTCTTTTCCAGCTACTGCCCGGACAGCACTAGTGCCCCCACTTCTCCCTTTTCCCCAGGAGCAGCTTGGGGCACTGCGGAGGGAAGAAGCTGGTCCCTGCCTCTGCTTCACGAGGTGGCTGCCGTCCCAGGTGAGAGCCAGGGCAGGAGAAGGACCTGAAGGCCAAGAGCCGGCAGGCGATGAGAGCAGCATGGGGCCAGTGTTTCTCCGTAGTCAGCGTACACGTTGAGAGAGAAACAAACTGTAGGGTCAGATCTCACTGATGGAAATCAGACAGCTCCGGTAAAGTCAGGAGCAGGTTCACACCAGCATAGTGTCTGGCTTACTCCCTCCCTCCTTGGGTGGTGAATAAATCTGGAGACAGTTAATAATGAAAGACTATTAAGATAAGATTTAGTCTTTATTGTTCTCCTGCTTCCATCATTTGTCAGGCACTCAAACCAAACAGAGGAAACATCGATCTGGGAAATGCTGCTGATACCCATACAGTAGCAGATTTATTGGTGCTTGTCCCCGGGGAACCGTCCAAGGGAGGGGGAGTGCTACCTGAGCAGGTGTTGCCATGAGTCACTAGCATTTCTGCTCCCTTCCCTCTGGACAATCATTTAAAGCAGTCACCTTCACTTGATAGCTCATAAACACTATCACTATTGGAGGTGGGCAGCATTTCTGGGCCAAAAAGCACTTTCACAGACAATGTGTTGTTTTCGGGAAGAAAATGTTGTCAGCTTGATTGTTTAACCTCCAAAATTCAGGCAAAGAGGTTCATTTTGAATGATCCTTGGAAGTAATATTCTTTATTTTCTTCCCCCTCCCCATCATGTTAATTGTTCTTCTTTCTTTTTAGAATCCTGTTTGTGCTCTCTGACATTCACAGCTTATGAGCTGCTGCGTGTCCTGGGTGAGGTGGAGTGAGTGCTTAAGAGCGTACCTTTGATTTCCTCACGTTGAGAGCAGTAAGAAAACATATGAAAATAAGCACAAGTTTTGTTTTCAGACCATCTTCAGCTGCATATAGTATGCAGTTCCTGGAAGAAAAGGTACTTGGATATAAACAGTATATTCACGGGAACAAAAAAAGAATGCCAGTATTAATTTCCCGTTGCGCAGGTGTTCCTGCCCCCATGGCAGCAGCAGTGTGCAGGAGACTGACATGAGATGGGCAGCCCTTCCCCGAGACAACAGCCGTGTGGATACAGCACGGCCACGTTAGAGGCACCTGCTTTTTCAGATTGTGTTCACTGAGTTTTTCTCTTTTAACGTGAATCGGATGAGCCCCGGCTCCCCCCCTCCAACATCCTTTTATTGCTTTTAGACTGACTTGACGATGGGGCAGAAAAAGAAATCTGACAGAGGTAAGTTCCAAGGTCAGCGCTGCTCACCCGTCTCTGTCATCCCACTGAGCTCATAAATCGGGATTAACACCTCCTGGAAAAAAATGACAAACATAAAAAGGGAACCTTGCTCATACTTGGAAGCATACCCATTACTGGGGCAGCCACTGCGGAGCGTGAGTCCAGCAGGACTGCCAGCGCAGACGAAATCCAAAGCCCATTCAGCGCTGTTCAGTCCCGCTGTGGTCCCCAGCCCCTGGCAGCATCCTGCCCATCTCCCAGAGCAAGCAGGAGAGAACTGCCTTTTTAGGCAACTTATTTTCTTTAAACATCATAAAGCACCTGTATGTTTTTTTTCCTCTGCTATTAGAAATCCGCTTTTGCAGAATGATCTTTTTTTTTTTTGCTTGTTCTTTAAATAGCTGCTTATAACAGGGCCTCGTGGTGTGGAAAGCACAAATAACTCAGGAGCCTTTGAGATGCACCCCCGCCCCCCTTCACTAACAATCCTCTTTAGTGGGATTCATAAAATCTATTATTGTTGCTGCGGATTGGCCACAGTGTGACTTTGGAGAAAATTCTTTCTGTGTTGACACTGTTGCTTCATTGTTATTCTTTCTGTACCAGTGGAAAAAAATGAAAAATTCATTAAAAACAGAGAAAAAGGGGAAAGAAAGAAAGAAAACCACCAGCATTTTTATATCTCCCAGCACAAAAAGCAAATGTAGAAGACTGAAATCAGGGCTATGGGGAGCGAGGGGTGAGAGGGTTAAAAGTCTGAAGGGTTCATAGCCACACATGCAGTGTCCTGGACAGACGTGCCGATAAAAAGGACCTGTCACCTCCTTTACAGGGTACCGCTATCAAATTAGGAGTCAGAGAAAGGTCTCACAGGAGGACTTGGTTTCTTCAGGACATTTCAGCAGGCAGCGACCCCTCAGAGGAGCTCAGGAGCTGCACCGTGGCCCCAGGGAGGTCCCCAGGCAGTGTGCTCTGCTTTCAGCCCCTCTCTCCGAGACCCGCAGGCCCCCATATGCATGTGGGCACCCGCGGTCCCCACATGGCCCCAAGTTCCCAAGGACATCACTTCTAGTCTGGCCTGCCCCATTTTCCAAGCAGGGTGGCAGGGGCAGGAGGTGGCGGGGAGAGGACAGGCTGAGGTGTGGGAAACTGAGGCACAAACAGGCTCTGCTGGCAGTGAGACCCCAGGAGCAGCTCCCCCACCACACAGACGCTGCTCGTGGGCTCCCGGCACCTCCTTTTCTGGCAATGGCGTTGGTAATCAGGGGACTGTGCAGGCAGCTGTGCACAGTCCCACGCTGACTTCTTCTAGGGCCTGACTGAATTTCACAGTCTGCGCTCTCAAGGACGCCTTTTAAGGACTGGGGGGACAGATCCTATCACAAGGCACAGCCAGAGGAGCTGTGCCATGCCCTGGAGCACTTCCTCACCAGTGGGACCACAGCAAAATTGCTCTATGTTAGTCCTTCAGCCTTAGGACCAGAGCGTGACTTCTGTTCTGGGCAGACAGACCAACGGACTCAGAAGAGCAGATCCTCCTCTGCAGTTCAGAGCTCCCCCATCCACCCTTTTCCTGGGATGAGGTGGACAAGGAGCATTGTCCTCTAGTGACAGAGGTGGACAAGAAGCATTGTCTGTGGTTCCTTACATGGGATCTCACACCACCCCATTTACTTTGGGGCTGGCAAATGTTTCGGCATGGTCTCCCACAGCATCCTGACATCCGAGTTAGAACATCACAGTCCAGATGGGTGACTTTGTAAAGCGGTGAAAGACTAGCTGGATAGCTGGGCTCCAAGGAGGTTAGGGGTTGGTCGTGCTCTACTTGGAGGCCAGTTACAAGGTGCAGTACCTCCCCTTACAAGACCCCGCAGCGGTCTTTCCTGGGACCTGTCCTAATAGCCCTAGCAATGACCTGAGGAGGGGACAAAATGCACCCTCAAGTTTGCAGGTGACACCAAACATGCAGTCAATATGCTTGAGGGCAGGGCTGCCACTGAGCAAGGGCTGCATGGGCTGGTGGAACAGGCCAACAGGGATCACACGAAATCCAGTGAGGACTAATGCAAACCCTGAACACGGGACGGACTGTCCCCTTGCCCTGTACAGGTTGGGGACTGACTAGCTGGACAGCAGCTCTGCGGCAAAGGCCCTGGGGTGCCACTGGGCAGCAAGTGAACCTTGAGGGGCAGTGCACCCTGGCAGCGAGGTCGGTGACAGCAGACCAGGCTGTATGGTCAGTGGATGGAGGGCGATGCCTGCTCCCTCTCCTTGGCACGTGCCAGCCACATCTGGAACAGCACATGCAGTTGGGCCACCCCCGGGACAAAAAACGTGGTGCTAAACTGGAGCAAGCCCAGCAGACTCCCAGGCGGTTGGATGAGATCTCCAGGGCCCCTTCCAGCCTGAGCTCTCCTGGGATTTTGTGGCTCCTCAATCCTCTTCCCAAACCTCCCGCAGGTTTGCTCTCTAGCTGCAGCTTTTTATTCTCATGACAGGTCTCAATCTCCCTGATTACCACTGTGTTACTTTTCCATCCCATGAAGGGGACACCCCCAAAAACAATCACCTAAATCCTTTTAAAAAATAAAAATGACAAACCAAAACATTTCCCAGGATCTCTGCTCAGGAATGTCACAGGGGAAGAATAATTCTTTTTGTAATCAAGAGACTTAACTTCAAAAGCATCCAAACTGCAGCTCTCCGTGGGGCACCTTTCTGCAGCGTTATTAATAAGGAATAATTGTTTTAAGTGCAGAAAAGTACATGTACTTTCTATTCCCTTGCAAAATCCCTGCATCGTTTGTGCTTAATGAATAATGAAAGATGCTTTTGCATTGCTTCCCACCCATAGGCTTTAAAGTGATTGTTAAGCAATAATAAATAGGACTTTAAAGGAAATCAGGTTTTGATGAAAACTTAATTCTGGACTAATATGAGAATCACCTGCTTTTGCAGAATTTTACAGATGTTACTGGGGCTTTTGTGGGTGGAGAATCTTGGTCAAAAAGCTGAATGCCCCAACATTGGAAAAATACTGCTAAATTATCCTGAAATGCTATTGCATACCTCCATAGAAATTATAATTTGGTGCCCCTTGATCCTCCTTCCGGAAGGAAACCAGGAGACTACCTTGCCCGGGATATGCACTTCGATACTCTGAACGCAGGACTGCTATGATTCACTGCCTCCCCTCACCCTGAGGGGGTGATTTATCACGGGTAGCGAAACCCAAGGCTACAACCCAAGGAAAACAACCCAATTGTTTTCCGAGGAGAGAGGGAGGGAGCACAATGTCCCGTGAAAGACTGGGGTATTTGGATTTCAGGGGAAAAGCCAGTGTATTAAACTGGGAAGCTGATGAGGTTTTGCCTTTCAACCTGTGTTTGGGAAGCCCACCCTGCAGGTGAAAAACTGAAGCTTGGAAGGGATATGTGAGTTGCCCAAGAAAAATTTAAGCTGCATAATAGTTAATTCTTCACGTTTGGGTTGGTAGGTACCCAGAGGTCTTGCCTCCAGCCCACGGTCAGTCAGGTCTTGACGTTGGCAAGAAAGTTCACCTTATTGAGGGTGAACTGAACAACCTAACCTTCAGAGGTATCTTTGAGCACCTCGTCACTCCCACCAGCCTCAGTAGGGGCATATGCTGGGTAGTGGTGTATAACTGAGCGCTTAAACGCCACCATAGTTACGGTGGGATCAATGGAGAATGCTTGAGGGGGGGATTTGTCTCTGCCTCGATTGCCAGTTAATCATCTGTGCTACGGCGCGATCCCAGAGATGCTTGAACAGGAACATGCTGAAGTTGTTGCAAGCGAGCACGGCTGTGACAGGTCGCCCCGGCGGGCGGGCTCTTGCTCTTTAGTCACACGCTGTCGCATCAAATTAATTGCGGCAAACGTCCCGGCGACCTGAACGTGCTTCCCACCAGCCGGGACCACGCCGTGCGCCAGCTCGCCGAACCTGTGGGCCCGTCGTCAGCGGGCGCTGCGTACAGCGCTGCCGGCATGACTTCCCACACAGCTCTGCCTGTCTCTGTCCCTCTGCTGCCGAGGCTTTTAGCGTGGACTTCCCACGCATTTGCCGAGTGATGAAATGCTGGACGTTAGTCTTGGTAAGAAAACACCCCAGTCCCAAGAGAATTGTTTTCTTCCTTGTGAGTGCGAGGAGCAATCGAACACAGATCAGAGAAG
>NW_008824286.1:642656-654067 GCF_000699105.1 Pygoscelis adeliae | reverse complement strand
GTTTAAAGGCGGGTCCGGGGTGAAACCCCGTCCCCGCTGCCGCCGTGGGGCCGGGCTTTGACTCCTGGGCCGACCCCCCTCGGCCCCGCTCCGCCGTGGGGCTGCCTCAGCCGGTCCCGGCGGCCCCCCCCCCCGTGCCTGGGGCGATTGTAACGCCGGTCCCGGGCCGGGGCTCGGTCAGAGGCACGTCCGCAGAGTGACCGGGACGATCGCGAGTTTCTCTGTGTCTCCCGTGAAGCAGAAGCCCTCCCTCCTCCAGGAGAGGGTCCTCCTGGGCGGCCCGGAGGCTACCTGGGACGCTCCGCAGGGATGCAGTAGGCTGGGGGGGGGGAGGGTGGCGGGGGGGGCCCTTGCTCGGGGCCTGGCTGGGCATCGGTCGGTTGGTGGTGAGCAATTGCTTTCCTTTGCATCACTTTGGTGTTGTGCCGTACGATCTCTTAAAAGGCAGTTTTCTGGCATTTGGGAACGTTATCTGTCGCAAATATGTTTGGGTTGGTGATTTCTGTAAGTATTTGAGGTGATGTATGAAAATGCAATCTCTACTCCAGGCTGCTGCCAGAACGGCTTCAGCTATCCGTATGACCAACAGTAAGTTCTGGCTGTGGCTTTGCGTTTGTAAGGGTGGTCCTAAGGCTCGCTGCTTTTATGAGAGAGCCCAGAAAGCTAAGGTAGAAATTGCCTGTATGGAGAACAGTGTGGGTGTGCACCTTTTATTTTCCTGACTGTGCTTCTGAGTATAATTCTCCAGTTTGTTTTTTGGCATGGGGAAGGTCTGGGCTGTAAGGCTGAGCCAGGGAACAAGCTGGCTGCAGGCTGCCGGGGCTTTCCCGCGTTCCGGCAGCCGCTCTGTTTTCTGGTAGCTCTTCTGCTCAGGCTTTAGCGGAGACTGAAGTCGATGGTGTCACGATTGACTTCGGCTTACTTACGAGGCCAGAAAAAAAGACTCTCATTTCATATTAAGGAAGTCGTTGTTGTCTTTCCCCTGCAAATAAATACCATAAGGTGATCAAACACAGCCGGTGCCAGTGTTTGCCGGGCTGGTGAGGGAGCCGGTGCGGGCAGCGCATGTCTGCTACTGCTGGCGGTTTCTCCTGAGCTGGCAGGAGCAGCGCAAGCATTCGGACTGGTATTTGCCGTGGACCTCAGCGTCCAGGCTGAGCCCGTTTTCTTTGGCTTTGAGCAATGCTGGCTGTCGTGTCAGATGAGCAGGGACGGGGTGGAAGGTGTAGGCTGTGGTGCAGGACCTCTGGATTGTCTCTGCTGTAAAGAGGAAGCCTGATCTCTTCCACAGGTGCTTCCACTCTTGGTTTCCCTTTCTCAGTTGAGAAGAGCGGAGGTGGTACTTCCACTTGCATTTTGTCCTGTTCTTTATTCTGCAGTTTGTTCTGATTTGGGGTCTTTGCATTATTTTCTTCTAAGGTAAAGGATAGGGAAGGATAGAGAAGGAGTTTGCTTTGCTGGAGCAAAGCCAGCAGCAGAGCTCCTGGATGAGGAGCCTGCGCTGACTTGGTGTAAAGGGAAGGATTGCCTTTCTCTGATCTTCACGGGTGACCAGGGAGGTAAGGAGCCTGCGTCATGAGCGAAACCCCAGGTTAAACCACGGCAGTGTGGCTCTGTAGCATCCTTTATGGGCTGCCTGCTCTGGGTGACAACTTGTCACAAGGTTTATTGCTCACATTCCTGGAAGTCTTTTTATGACTCTTGTTTTTGGTGAGCGGCGTTCGGCTTGGCTGCGTGTGATACCTTTCTTCGTGAGGTGCATATGTTAAGACAGACACTCATTTAGTTCGCCATGCTGTGCCCGTGAAGGATTGCCTGTATTTTACTTCTGTCAAGCTAATGTTGTAGAAGGATTTCAGGGGAGTGGCAAAGCAGAAGGTGGGTCTCTTAAGCAGCACTTTCTTTAGAAAAGGCAGATAATAAGCAGTGAGTTTTGGAAGGATGTTTTATTTAGGGATTGTAAAGAGAAGATTAAAGCTCTTGACAGAGAACAATTTACATGGAATAAGTGATGGGACTTGATCATTCAGAAAAATAAGACTCTTAACACGCTCCCAGCACCAAGAGAGCTGTCAGCTCTCCTTGTCCCAAATTATTCAATAAAAGCACTGGAACTTCTTTTGATTTCAGTTCTTTATTGATGGCTGGCATAAGGAGTTTTCGGACCTAGAAGTAAACTTGCATCTACTCAGAGAAGATGGCCTATGAATGTAAAAATCTTGGGTATGTTAAAGGTACTGCAGAGTTATCCAAGATGTTATTTATAGGTATTAGAAATAGCTGTGTCTGTCTTGAAGGGAATTGCAGCTTTTCCTTCCTTGCCTCCTCCCATTAAGTTACTGTCTTGCCTGGCACAGGGTTGTGTTCCTGCATTTGAAGCAGCACAAAGGCATTGCTTGCAGAATTACTGAAAAGAATAGGGTTTGTGGAGGAGAGAAGAAACAAGGAATCAAATTTTGGGCCCAAGTTTTGATTCCAAAACAAGTTGCTCATTCTTTTCACACCGTGAGGTTTGTGATGGAAAGGTTGAAAACACCCAGCAATAAAAACATGCTAAGAAAAAAAAATCTGAAATAAGCTAAACAGAGTGAAATTCAGAACAAACTGTCATCAGAGAGTGTTTATAAACCTACTGGAGGAAAGGGAGGGAGGAACCATTCGGATCAATAACAAGTTCTTTTGTATAACTGTAGAGCTTTAATTATATCATTTAAAAAATAATCTTAAATGTGTGCTTTTTATACCAGTGTTGGTAGTTGAGGCTAAATCTGCAGCATTCATGCTGATCTGGGTAGTCTGCATCAAGCTGAATAGCAAAGAGGCTCTTAGGAGAATCTGAAACCCAGGAGGCATTTTTCAGACCTGAGTTATGTCACTTTTTTTTAGAGGTGCCTCAGGCAATTGCATTTTAAGAAGACAAAGCTTTTGTTTTCAAGCTGGCCTAGAAAAATGCCAAGGATGAATCCGAAGTAAAGGCTTTCAGAAGTTGTCATTTGTGATTAAGTTGATCTTGCTGTTGTGCACAAGAATGCTGCTGCCTTCCTCGGTGTGGTGTGAACTGTGTCTATTTTTATTTTTGCCACCAGTCCTAGTGTACCTATTTAATTCGAGGGAGTAATATTACAGGGTGGTTCTCACCTGAAAGTGTATATTTAATTAGAAGGTCAGGTGTCTGCTAGCTCCATCTCTGATATAAAATTAATTGTATGTGCTTTACGAAAGGCAGAACTGAGGTGACACCGGGGCAGAGATTGACTCAGAACGGGTGTTTTGCACAATTAACATCTGCTTGTGTCTAGTTTTGCATTTAAGATGCTGGAACTATCAAAGCCAAGGCTTGTAACAATGAGCAAAGGCTGTTTTGTTTTGCATGTCTTCGGAAATTCTCAGCTTGCATGGAGACAAGTATGCATGCAGATAGTGAATATAAAGCTTTTCTTGTGGCTTCTCATGTTTCTTGCAGCTTAAAACAATCAGAAATAGTATCCTGCTGTTGCCAGGCTGTGGGCAAACAAGAGAAGCTACTTCTGTGGAGCCTGAGATGAGGGATAGTGTGCAGGGTATAACAGATGATGCTGAAGCACGGATGTGGAAAAGCATATCACCTGCAATCTGTAGTTTTGTAAGCTCCCAGCGAGGCCCTTCTTGTTTAAGAAGGGTGGCATACTGGGGGTATTGTAATGACTTCCTTTTCTTAAATAAAATGAGAACAGTTTTTGTCTTAAAATCTAACCATCTTAAAGCAGCATTGGCCTTACGAACAGCGTCTGAAGCCGTATCCCCAGGGCAGGAGGTATCCCTGGAGTTAGCCTCGCCTCCAGAGACGACTGCGTTCTGTAGCTGCGCCTAGCTTTGGTCTGGGTATCCAGGGAAAGGCTGTAAGGGTGCTGTGAGTCATCTTTTTTGGCTCTTGTATAACACTGTTTAACACAAACAATCCTGTTTGTTCTGCTTACTGAGGTCTCTTGTATTTTCCAACATGAAGAGACCCGGGAGTGGATGTACCCTCTCCAGGGGGGACCTGATGAGCTGCTGCAGCTGTTTCGGAGGCGGCTGGATCCTGCATCTGTCACTCTGGCACCTAATAGTAGTAATTTTTTTTTTAAAAAAAGCAAGCCTTGAGAATATGTTGAAACCAAATACTGATATAGAGTGAGATGTGCCAGGGAGAAGCTCCTGAGGCAAGAATTGGCCTCGCCTTTGCAGGGAAGGTCCCCCCCTGTTGATTTAAGGGCTTCTGAGCTTTTGCTTCTACCCTGGTGCTGGAGCTGAACGGCAGGATGCCGGACTCGGTTTCAGTAGCATTTCTGCACCTGCTGCAGAGTATTTCCTTTACTGAACACCCATTTGTAGACTTTGCCAGTGGTGCTGCACAACTGTCCTTTTTTTGTTCCAAAAAGTCTGGTTTTAAAATAAAAAAGGTAATGCCAGGGGTTTTTTGCTAAAAGAACAAGAATGAGGTAAATAGCATGGGCACCTCTGGGCTATGTTCGTGTGAGTTCAGTGATTCCCAGGTGAAGTCTGCAGCATCATCTGAATGTGGTGTGTGGTGGTACTGAACAATAGGCGCTGAAAAGTGGCATAGCTTTATCTGATGCTTTTGCAAGCAGCTTATATTTCAACAAATACAGCCACAGTGGGAATGGATGTGAACTCATCTTCTGATTGCTACTACAAGCAGAATAAGAGTGGACAGGCTAAATGTATGAGCAAGAGCAATAACTGAGGCAGCGCAGCTCCATCTCCTGCTGTGTCAGGATTAAGTGGCTCCTGCTGTGTCCCACCTTCCTTGGAGGGAGAACATCCTTCCACGTGGGGGGTCTGCCTGCTAGTGAGAGTGCTTAAACGTGGAAATAAGGGTGACAGTTTCTGTCAGAGAAGATATTGTGGAAATGATGGCAATGGACACTTGTTCTGGAAGCTGGTAGTAGATCAACACTGTTACTCATTTTAATGTGTGAATTTCCGAGTTCAGGACTAGGCTGGCAAAGGACACAAGGTGGATGGAGGAGGTGGTTGCAGATGTTCCCCACCTGGGCTCTTGATGGCTTTGTTAGTCTAAATCTCATGCTTTCCTTCTGCCTTTAGCAAACTCTTTTGGAAAACTGTCTTGGGAGCATTTGTGAGAAAAATCCTTTTAGATCCTTCTTTAGAAGAACATGGGGAGCACTGGTTCTGTCAGCTCTCCTGCACAGGGAGAAAAAATCTCTGCTTGGAGGTGGGAGGTCTGTTTGAACTTAACTTGTGGATGAAGCCCACTGCCTTGGAGAAATAAGGATGATCTGGTGCTCCAATGAAGAGGTTTGGACCTCGACCACATGGAGCTGCATGGTAGCAACTGCTTCTGTGGATATCGTATGACAGTCAACTGGCAGGCGGTGCCATCTATGTTCATGTTACCTTCCATCTGGCCTTCACTCTCTTCTCAGTTGCATCCTAGACTTGCTACGACTTCACGGTGATTCTCCTGGTCTGAGATGTGACCCCTGTGTAGAAGATTGCAGGTGGTTGGTGCTCCAACATAATTGGGTTTTTTCTAGATAGATTTGAGAAACTCTGTGACTGCTCTGGGACGTAACCTTGCAGAGCCGATGGTGCTGCATGGCCTGACTGAGCGTGTTCCTGCTGGAAGGGCAGTGTTGTGGTGCTCTGGTGGCTCAACAGCTCCTGGCTTCTGTCCCTGGAGCTGTATCTGCTTGTAAAACAGGTATTTGCTTGTGACTTGTTGGTTCTGCAGCAATGTGCAATGCTTAGAGCTCTTGCCAACTCCTGAGACTCTTTTGGGAGTTGGTAAGAGCTATAAGCACTGCAAAAATCCTCTTAAGCTCCTCTAGTAACTTAAGCTTAATATCTTTATTTATATTTTTTAACTTTTGCACCAAAGTTCAGTGTACAATTCTTATTCATGCTCATGCATTTCAACAGGCCAGTAAAACTTTGCTATGCACATACACCGCTCACATCTGATGGGTTTGAAAGGTCCTATGCATTCTCCCCAAGCCCAGGGAGTACCCAAGCAGGCAGCACATCTCTGGACACAGGTGTGGGTTGCTGTAGGTCATGTCATGAGGATGGGGACCTAGACTGTGGAACTGGCTCTGAAATTTCTGTGTTTAGAAACCCACTTGATACAGCTAATCTCATGTAGCCAGTGTCCCTTCTTTACCTCCAGCAGCATCTTGGCACCCACAGGGCACAGGTGATGGTGAAGAGAAACATCCGATGGTAAATTCCACTGGAAGGGTGCCTTGTGAAGCTAATGCTGTGGAACAGCTTCATAAGCACATGGGGAATGACTGCTGCCACTGATACACATCAAAGATGGGCTTTGTTTTTTACTCTTAATTAGGGGTAGAGTGCTTTCCTGCAGGTGGGCTCCCCAGCCATTTGACTGTGGTATAAACAGCATTTTCAGGGAGGGCACGTTAATAAGCCAGAGTCTGCTAATACCTCCTGTGAGCAGAACCACACCTCGTGATAGGAGAGAGGCAGGAAGGGCTTAGATGATTTTAATTAAAGTTGTTGTGAGGAAGAAATTAAATTTGGTCTCTTGCCCTGCTCGTATTACGAGGCGAGAGCTCAGCCTCTCTGAACTATTAGCTGCCTTCTGTTTGCCTAGGAAAAAAAGCAATTTCTTTGTCAGCTTTTACCCTGGCTCCTGGGCCCTGATTGCTTGTTTGTTTTCAGCAACTCCCCAAATCACTTTGAAGATGGGCTTAAACATTGATCATCTCTTACAGTCCTTCATCTTTGTTCTGCCAGCAGACATTACAAAAGGTAACTTAAATTACCTCTTTTCCCAAAATGAACAGGGTCTGTGTATGGTTCAGGAGAATAAAGCTCTTTCAGCTGAGGTATAAATCAGCCGATGTCTCCGCTCGCATGCTTTGCGCCCAGTTCTCCTGGATTAGCCTTCCAGCCCTGTCTGGAGAGCAGCAGGGGTTCCAGGAAAGAAGAAAGCCAAAGTGCTACTTAATTTCAAGGCAAAAGCTACCAATGCTCTGTTTGGTGAGCAGGACCCTGTTTAAAAATGACTTGCTCTCCCCTTATTGCAACAGTGGGACCTTTCCTCTTACTGCTGCTCACCAACGAAGGGATGGGAGCGCTCCGCGGGGTGATGCTGCCCAGCCGGTGGGATGGAGCGGTGAAATGATGCCCGGCACTGGTACCTGCTGGCAGGGTAGTTTGGAGAAGAAACTTTGGATCTCTTCCTTCCTCTTCCGTTTGAGCACTGAGACCTGCCAGGGCTGGGATAAAATACCCCACAACAGCAAAACACTTATTCTGTGTAAAACAGGCAGGAGATAGTGGAGGTGGCTAGTTCAGTGTGGAAAAGCCCAGAAGGTACAGCTGAACAGGAAGCAAGATTTAATAAAGCATTATGTAGCATGCTTCTGATGGCTACTTTATGTATGCAGATACTTTTTTTATTGTTAGCACTTAGGTCAGTATGAGTTGTTACCGTTTATTTCCTGAGTTATCTGGAAGGGAGTGCATTACCGACTGCTTACCCTTGCTCCTGTAGCACGTTCCAACGTACCGGTGAGAGGAGCTCCTGGAGGCTCAGGCTGCGGAGGGGGTTGCCCAACTGAAGGGCGCAAAGCAAACGGGTGGTGCAGCAGCCTGAGCAGTGGAGGAAGAGGCTGCGCGTGTACTTGTGATACAGGCTGTCCTCTGCATTCATCGCTTTTATTATCATTTCCTTCTGCAGTTCAGCTTGCAGGTGTCGTATCACCATCCAGTTCTGCGTGCTTCTAGCTGATAATGTATGCCTGTTCAAATATTGATTTGCAAGAGGGGGAAAGACCTCAGAATTAATAGATTTTAGCCATATATGTAGTGTAAACATCTATCTTATAGCTTGTTGTGAGGTATTGGTGCATGGGACTATGGCTCAGCAAGTTATAGGCTTTAAGTCATTTGAGTGATTTGACCCATTAAGTCATGCGAGTGATTTATAGCTTGCCCCAAGTCTTCACAGCTGGGTTGCCAATCTGTAGCATGTATGGGGAGTAAATAGTGTATGTTTACATGAAGCCTTTTCTCTGGAAGTCCCAAAAAAGTGGATGAACTCTATCCTTCAACAGGCTGCTGAGGCTGAAAAGTTACCCTGTCTTGGGGCAAAATGCAGTTGGACAAAGCAGCCCAGCAATATCTTATAAATATAGACACTTTTTTCTTTCTTGGTTGTGACAGAAGGGGAGCATTACCAAGTGTCTCTGCAACCTGCGATGATGTGACAGTGATGTGATTGCAAAGAGTGGGGACTTCTGCTTCTAGTGGCTGGTTTTTAAATTTCCAGCTAAAAGCAGGCAGTAAGTTTGGATTTTTTTTCTTACCCTGAAGTTTGTCATATTTTTATTTCACCTCCAGAGCCTCAGTCATGAGCAAGGGGAATCTCTAAGCGAGTGGACTAAAGACTAGCTGATAAAATAGATGCAAACCGATTAATTTGCTTTATTCTTGTCCGTTCCTTGAATTTTGTTTGTTTGAAGTTTTCTAGTAAGAATAAAGGAGAGCAGGTAGTATTGAAAGGCTTCCCACCCTCGAGTCACCACCATCCTGGTTCTTGTCCCCTTCCCCCCAAAAAAAATCCAGTTTTGTAACAAATATGAAAAATCTGGAGGACTTGCTAGCCAATCTTTGATATCTTTCGTTATAGTATGATGGTATCTGAAGCTTTGTGCATATAGCTAGTGAGAAGTAGCTGTGGCTCTGGAGTTTATTCTCTAGATATCTAAAAGGTAGGAGGGCATGTGACTGGCCCTGACGCTGGGTGGTAGCAGAGCTGGGAACAAAGCCAGGTCTCCGTATCCCAGTTCACCCTCGTCAATGTTAGTTATGCTGCTCTGTCATCTCTCCTCCCTCAACCCTGCCTGCAAAAATCGGACTTGCAGCTGAAGTAGTTGACAGTGTCTTGCATGCCTGAGCCCAGCCTTCCAAGCCTGCTGCCTCTCCCTGTGATCCCCATTCCGAGGGGCTTCACCCTGTCGCAGCTGATTTTCTTGCCGAGGGGACTGGACTCTGGGAAATGCATGGCATGTGGTATTTAGCTCGGTGCAGGAGCATAGCAGCCATTTTTGCAAGGCTTAGTGTTGGCTTGCAAGGAGGTAATGCTCTGCTAGGCACCTTCCTTGCTAGGAACATGGCGGATCTGGCTGGAGTGCCTTAATTTTGTTTCATATTGCTGCATCTACATATTTTCCTACCTTTTGTCTCAAGAGTGAACTCTTGGGTTTTCTTATTGCAACAGACATGTAATGCAATTGGGCTTTTCACAGGTCATCTGGATGCTGCAGTAGAATGCAGCTTATTTAAAATAAAAAGGTAGTTTGCACTGGTGCTGGGGGTGATGTAGTTCTGGCCTGATTCAGCAGATCCAGCGCTCTGTTCCTGTGCTTGTGCCATTAACCATCATGCAACACTGCAAAGGCCCCTGCAGGACAGATGTTTATTCTTCAGATTCCTGCCCAAAGTTACCGGTGCTTTCAGTCTTGGTAGCAAAAGCTGTGTCTTAATCTTGAAAATCATCCGTTGAAAAGTGTATTTGAAAAAAATACGGACATGGTGATACTGAGTTCTAGTCTGAAGCCTGGTGCAGCACTCCTGTGTACAGCTGGATTTTGTTCCTGCATGTTTCCAGGCAAAGCAGGTGGCATTTAATTTTTTTGCATTTAAAAAAAAAAAATCTCTGGAGTGCGATGTGAGGCTCTCGCATCTGTGCACTCTATGTAGGTCAGATGTGTGTTCACTTCTTTATGAAGACTGAACTTGACAGCGTTTCCTTTCTGCAACCAGGGAGGGAGAATCACAAAATTTGCATGCTGGCTCCATAAGGAATGTCCTTAAGGGAAGACCCCAAAGGGGATGTGTGCAGGTGAAGTATGTTAGCTTCACCATGTGCTTCGGGTTTGTGACAATGAGCTTTATTGGTGAAAGGTTTATCTAAGCTGTGCATCCATGGTTGATGGAATGTCCTATCAGATTAGCCTTAGAGTTCAAAATACTAAATGCTTCTATGCCATGCTTCCAACAGATACCTCTTGCTTTGCTCTGACTAAAAAGCCTGTTTCCTAATCTTTGAAGCCTGTGTTTCTATTGCTGTATTTCTTAAAATGCAGATCACTCGCTCTCCTCCTCCCCCCCCCCCCCCCCCCCCCAGTCAATCCTGTTCTGGTATTTCTTGACCTGTTCTGAGTCTGGCTGTGGTGGAGGATAAAGTAAGTTGGAAACAGACAACCTGTCTTGCCCAGAAGCATGTTAGGAACTTGATCTAACACCCTTTAAAACGGTTGAGAGTCTCCCTTTGCTTGATGGACACGGCCTCAGATCCAGATGTGTTTGGTCTTGCGGAAGATGCTCTACTAGGGTGAAACTAGTGGGGATCAAAGATATGGTTCCTACCCACTCAAGCGTGGTCCTCTGATCTTCTTAGTTTGACTCCAGTGCATGGAGTAGGGGACCTAAACCAATCTGGCTGGTTTCTACATGTTGGGGAGTTTCTTTGTCTTCAGTCCTGAAGTTATGGGATGATGCAAGAACTTTGTTTCTCACAGAAGGAAGCTCCTAGCTTTGAGGAGGGAAAACTTGAATATGTGACCCCGTGGGACCCTAAGCATCCATTAAAAACAGATAAATAGAGGATCTAGGGTTTATTTTAAAGCTGAAGAGGGAACTGGCTCTGCTACCCAAATTATTTTCCCCAGCTGAGGTGACCTTGCGAGTGACCATGATTGAAACAGTGGCAGAGGAGGATCAGAGTAGATAAAGATGGGTATATGAATGTCCTTAGGCAATCCAATGCAGTGTGGGAGATACTTCTAGCATTAAAGCTGATCTGCCTGCTCTGCAAGACTGTCAAGAAACATTTGAAATGAAAGAAGGGATGCACCTGTCACCTCCTTCAGCAAATGACTAGCATCGACAAGCAAATGAACATCATCTACAGCTCTTCCTTCAGCAAATGAATGATCATCTACAAGCACTACCAGCCTCCCGAGAGACTCAAAATTGGACGTGAAGTTCTGTACTCTGAAGCAGCTGGATGAGTAGCCAGCGCTTTGGGGCCTCTCAGCAATGAGCAGATCCTAGTGACTTCAACAGTAAATTGTAGAAGGTGGTCCACCCAAAGCTGACTTGGCTGTGATTGATCTATGGATTTAGGAGCATTGGTCTTGGAAACTGGTATGGGTTGTATCGCTCTTCCAGTGTGGGGAAGTGGACTCTGGACTTCATGGAGTTGCTCAAAGTTCTTTGGAAAAGAGCAGTACTGGAGCACTTGAAGGGAAATTGGAGTAAAACTTCTGTCTGTCCTATTCTGCAAGAATTCTAGCTGGAATCCTGATTCTCGGTGTGTAAATATGTGAAGTGAGTGTGCGAGGACATCTCAGTACAAATGTCTGCTGGAGAGA
>NW_008824286.1:639925-642547 GCF_000699105.1 Pygoscelis adeliae | reverse complement strand
ATGTTTCCTATGACTGCTCTTTCCTTTCTTCCTAAATAAGATGAACTACAAGCATTCCCTACATTGTTAGGGAAGCTCCTGAGTGCAACCAATCTCTTAAGTCCCTGCTGACCAATTGAAACTAAGAGGAAACTAATGAAATCCCTATTGTCACAGCATATTTTTTGGAGGGAAAATGCAAATGTGCTGGTGAGTCAGGAGACCCACTGGGAAAGCTGTTCAGCTTGTTTTGGGCAGAAGGTGAGTTGAGATGCTGTGGTGGCAGTGGTGATTTAAAATAAAGGCAGAGATCAGAGCGATGTACGAATCTGCTGTGCTGTTGTCTCTGGTTTATGCATGAGCACAGAAGTGGAGTCCCCAGAGCTGTCAGGTGTCTCAGCTATTCTGGTTAGGAAGCAAACAGAGAAGCTGAAGTGTTTTGCGTTTTAAAATCAGGGTGTAAACTCCTTATTTTTGGAGAATAAAAAAAGGAGGGAGGAAGAATGCTGTTCCCTGCCCTGCCTTTACGTAAGAAGTGAAATGACTCCTTTGGTCAAAACAAGTAATCTTAAACATTTTTGTGGCAATAAGTCCTTTTGAGAAAGGTTTGGATGAAGTTTGTGCTTCAAGGGGAGTGAGCCTGGCTGAGCCTTTCAGCAGCTCAACAAAGCCTTTATTACTTTTATGTAAATTCGGAGTTAGATGGGAGAGGATGGGATGAGGCTGAGTTCAGGTGCTGCTAATAGCTTCAAAGTTTGGAGGAGAAAAGGATTTTGGTAGGCTTCTGCACACATCAGGACCTCTAGTCATGGATAAGTGATCATTGCTTTACCTGGTTTGGGAAGAAAGACTTGCTTTTCAGATGTTGGGGCTGGTTTTTCCCCTAGCAAAGGCCTTTGGCTTGAAGGTCTCAGTTGCCACAGGTACTAAAGCTCAGGTGTTGGAAAATAAGACTTTTGGTGTACAGATACTTTCAAGACATTGAAAAGTAAGATCAAGACCCTGACTTTTACTGTTGTTGTGCTTGTGGCTGCCTCTTTGGCACCCCTCTGGATCCAGGTGAGCGAGTGAAGCCCGGCTCCATACTGTTACCAGTCCTACGGTGGTGCACATGAGCTATAGTTGCCCTTGGGGTGGTGGGCACCACCTCACTCGGAGGAACCCGGTAACTGGAGAGCCTCTCCCAGCCCAGAGACTGGGCATGGCAGGTCAAGGCAACCAGTCCTGCAGTGCCAGGAAAGCGGTGTTTGCATGACGCACCTGGAGGCAGGTAGCTCTGCATCAAGTGTACTTGAAATTACTGGGTGGGTTGGCCTCTGGGACCAGGATGCCTCTCAAGCAGCCTGTTCATTCTCTCACTCCTTATAATTAGAAGGAAATCAGTCCTGTACTTGAGCTGTTGGAATAATTTCCCTGACAACCAAGCATGATATCTCGGGTAGAGCAGCAAGGGCCATAGAGGTCCTAGGACTGTCAAAAGTCTACCAAACTCTGCCCCTGCTCTCTGGGGTAACTCTGATCCCACCAGCCATGCTATATGCCAGCCCTTCTCTGAGAGGAATTAATTAACCTTCTGCCATTATTTTCTGTCTAAAGCAGCTCCTTGTCCAAAGCAGCCAAGGCAGTGCAAGGCTGTGTAGGAATTGGGGTGAAACTGCCCCTGCCCTTGAGGCTCTTTGGGACTGGGCTCTACACCCTGCCTGGCTATAGAGCCTTTGCATACCTAGCCTCTCTTGGAGTTGAACACATCCCTGTTGCTGATTCAGGAGCAAACCATCATGGTCAGAGTTCAAGAGGCACTTTTGCGGCTCCAGCACTTCATTGAGGTTGTCCCCATTAGCCTGTAGTATTAAAAGAAAGTAAAAGTTCAAATGCGGTGCTGGGTCGGGGAGTCCTGTCTGCCAGCGCTGTCCTGCTGGCAGCCCTGCTGATGCACCAAGGTTGGCCCAAGGATATGCTTTGATTTGCCTCTGTGCACACGCGGATTATTTTGATCTTAAATTGTACGGGAATGCCACAAGAGCTGGGAATCCTGTGTCCCCAGTTTGCTCCAGTTTATTAAAATAACACATTCATAAACAATAACTCTTCAAAGCAGTGTGCTCCAGAAGCTGCAGTTCTGTATCATGTATAAAACATGACCCTGCAAAAACCAGCCTGTTCCTCTGTGGGCAACTTGCAGTTCTGGCCATCCTTGAAATAATGTTCAAAACAAGGTGTCTCCTGTCCATTTAGCAGAGCCTAAGACTCCTTTAGATAACAATATGACACTGGATGTTGTCAATGAGATCTTATTTGTCCCTTGGAACAGGAATTATTTCCTTACAGATGTCAGCAGTGCCTCCTATACTGTGGGATTTAGCTGCAGATTAGCATGTGTTACTTGGCTTACACAAAAAAAAGCCACACCAAGCAATTTGACAAAACTTAATTTTTATCTGTATTTTATTACAGTGGCAGTAAGGAGCTGCCCCAGCCTAGGCTGAAGCTTTCAGGTGCTGGTGGTTGTGTGTATGTCACCCTGTCCCCCTCGGAAAGGGACTGAGGTGATGGGAGAAGTAACTTTTTATGCCTTGTAAAGGGGGAGAAATGCAATGGTTCCATGATGACTGAATGATGTAAACTGGGGAGGGCTCAGAAGTC
>NW_008824286.1:623175-639883 GCF_000699105.1 Pygoscelis adeliae | reverse complement strand
TACTGTCCCATCACAATTGCACATTTCCCTCCGGTGGAATTTAATAAATTTCAAGGTAATAATCTGGCATAACCAGCTAAAAAGTTGAATCAAGAAACATTCTTCCTACTTGTGGTATTCCCTGAGTAAAATATCTGTCATTAACCTTTTGTTCTCCTTAGACACATCTTACATTCTTGATGGTTTTGCTACCCTTTTCTCTTCCAAGATAAATTCCCCCCAAATAACAAGTGGTCTCATGATTTCAAATTCCGTATTGTTTTTTGAGTGTTGAACTTCTCTTTCCTCTCTCCCTTTTGCTGTCTGAACTTCTCCATGGATTTTTTTTTCCCCAATATTTATTCTGCAAGATTTATTCTTGCAGCCATTTTAGCAAAACGGCTAGCAGCAGGCTTAGGGGAAAAAAAAAAACAACCTCAGAATTTCACATTGCTTGGCCTCAGGAGCCCCAGGTGTCAAAAAGCCAATAATAAACCCTGCCAAATCTCAGAAGGTGGTGGGAGCTGGTGACCCTGTACTGTTTGGAGAGACTTTTACTACAATTCCAGGTTCCTGCTGCAGAGGTGCCTGCTCGTCTCTTTGAAATGCTGTGCTGCACCTTTGCATACGATCAAGGCAAGGGGGTTTAGATTTCTTTTTTTTTTTTTTAAAGAAGTAATATTCTGTTTTAGGCCCCAAAAGCCAATGAAATCCTTGAGGTTCCTTTTGGCTCCTCTGTTCTGAGTGCATTTTAATTTCTGTATGCTCATTTGCTGTTACACCAGCTGTAAAGCAGGTAACAGCAATGATCTTGGAAAGGCAGCATGGGAAAATAATTATGGTAGATATTAAAAAGTTTCATAACCATAGTTTGGGGAGCTTTGCTGGGGTGTCAGGGAGGATGCATCCTCAGCCTCGATCTCTGTAGGACCAATGTGTGTCTGTGCTTCGGTATGAAGTGTCTTTTCACACTTTATGGGCACTCTTTATATCCCTGCTTTCCATTCGATTTGGCTACGTGCTTGCCCGCGAGAGAATTGATGACTCTGGCTTGTGCTCTGATACATTGTGCAGACTGAGTTGGAGTCTAATGGCTGAATTTCCCAGCTGAGCTGGTGAACAAGCCCCTCTGGCGCTGGGGGTGCAAGGTGGCTGTTATCGCTACAGTGTGGTGGTCTGGTTCATGACATTGCTGGCGTGGGTATAATAAATGACTTCAAGAGAGTGACTGAAATGTTGTAGGCCTGATGTCAAGCTTTTTCCAATGTCTTTGCATGGGGCTTCACGTGGCAGTGCAGGAGCAGCATACACAAAAATGAGTGTAATGAGCATTAGAAACAGTTCTCACGTCAGGGTGATGTTTGAACAGAAGTTGCACAGACCAGGGTGGATAGCTGGAGAGCACGCTGGCTTTGATCCAGACTCCACCACCACTCGCTGTACCCTCTTCGGTAGCACAGTTCACCTTGTTCCCAGAAAGGTGGGTGAGGTGGCAAACAGCAGAGGTGACTGTGCTTGATGGTTTTATGGGTGTGACAATGTCCCCTTTCAGAAAACATGTCAATGAATGCAGTCTGATGTTTGTCTTGGTCCACACCTTAGCTGAAGGAGTTGGATGACTTTGAGGGCTTTTTGTACCGATGTGTCTTGTTGGATGTGGTGGTACCTGGACTGTCCTCCTGACCCCCACCATAGACTTGCAGGATTGGGATCCTGTCTGATGGGTGCTAGCACAAAAATGGCAGAGGAAGGTAGCAGTTGTTGAAGACGTCTGGAGTTGTTGCCTTTATCTCTGACAGCCCAGTTTGTCTTCAAAGCTTGCCAAATTCCTAATCTTCATGGTGGCAGTCTTGTCCGCTCTGGAAGAGAGGTCTCCAGGCCAAATTTGTCATTTGTCTCTCTCACTTATATGCTGGAGCAGATAGCTGGCAGGGCAAGCCCTGTTAGTATTCCGGGGGGAATGTCAGCTGTCTCCATCACTTGCTGCCTGCATTGTGGGCAGGCTGTGATAATCTGCACTGCTATTTCACTTGCCCTAGGTATGTGTTAGATGTTGGACAGACTGGGAGGCCCAGTGCTCATCCCCAGAGGGCTGTGACCTCCTGCTGCAGGCAAGCCAAAATCCACCTGCTTTCAGGCTACCTGCAGAGGCAATGTTGACATGGGGAGCCAGGTACATTATACACAATGAGGTATTTCCTTTTATTGAGAAGATTTTATTCACTGTGTAGTTTTTTCATGCCAAAACAATTTTACAGCTGATAAGCCAAACTTAGCTCGCTGATATTCTGGTATGAATTGGGAGTAATTCTTCCGACTTAGCTGGAGCTGCTTTGATATACAATAATGTAATGGAAGAATGGAGCTCTGTGATAACTAGGGCCTTAGTGGGGCAAGAAGAGCAGCAGCCGGTAGACCTGGACCACATGGCTCAAAAGAAACCACCTGACCTCATGAGGTAGCCTTAGTACTTTATTCTTGCAAAAAATCAGGAATCTCCTATTCTTTCTGGAGTCTTGTCCAAAGGTTTCCCCGCTCTTTGTTGTATGCAAGTTAGACTTTGTATTTCAGGGGGTGGGATAGCTACAAGCTTCTGGGGTGATCTGTGTCCCCCAAGCTTGTGGGGAAATCAGCTTTGTCATCTCACTGAATTGTGAGAGGCTGATCCCAGCTCAGCGATAGTGTAAGTGAGCTCAGAGATGGTCTGCCAAGGTGGACATCCAAGCCCTGAAGGCAGGGCTGAAGGTAGGCTCTTCCACAGGATTCATGCAGCACAGCCCTAGCAGGATTTGCATGCATGTGCCTTTGCAAGAGCTTTGTTTGCTGCTATAATGCTGCTTGGTCTCCACTCAGATGGGCTCATCCTGCATGATGTTGTACCAGCAAAGGCAATGGCACTTTCCAAGCCTTTACTTCACAGTACTACTTAATTCCTTGTTTTGAATGCACTGGAAGCGTATGAGTCTCTCTGATCCAAAGCTGTTGAAGCCTTTGGAAAGTTTCTCACTGGTTTACTAGTTCTTGGATGTGATTCTAGCTGTATATGGAAAATTGGAGGGTAGTCTGCCAAGCCGGTGCAGATTGGCCCAAAGTCCACAAGCAGGCATCCACTGTTCCCTCTTGTAAGCTTCTTCCCCCCAGCACCCATGAAAAAAGCAGGATGAACCATACTGATGGGGTTTGAAATGTTCTGTGTTCTTCAGGTGCTTCCTCTTCCCTTTGGCATCTTAGATCTCTTCCATAGTAAAGAGGGTCTACCCTTAGCACCAGCAGCTTTCTGATGAGCAGAATCTCTGAAATGTGAAATTCAAGAATTAAATCCCTCCACATTCACAGAAGCTCCTGCAGTGCATCCAGGCCAGCTCTGGTCACAGCCATGTCGCTTCTGCTCTTCCTAATGTGTAATGCTGAAAATCCTGAGCTATTTTTGCAACTATAATTAATCAAGGAAGAATACTTGATTATTTTTTAATATAATATTCACCTGTATCTTTAGGGAAGAGAGGGGTTGGTGAAACTTCATTTCCCTGTGTGCCTTTGTCCTGTGGTTGATGATTATTTTTAAACTGCCCATGATGTTGTGAGTTGGGTTGTTGTAGAGTTTTTTGCAGTTGTCAAAATGTCAATTCTAATGAAAGTCTCCACAGACGTATGCTGTACCTAAGTGATTTAAGCCTTTAGGCTAAGCAGGCTGCTGATAGCATTTTCAGATGAGTCAAAGGTTTCTGTATGTCTCTTTTTCTAATATACGTTTGTTTGGTTGGAATGTCTTCATCAAAATTGGTTGTTGAAGGTTTTTTTCCTTTTTAAAGGCTAAGCTGCTGCCTGTCAACTTGCTACAGAGCTGTTTGGAATTCAGCATCTTACATGGCAGTCACATTGGGGAAAAAGGAAGTGCCTGTGTAATAACAATAATTGAAAATTAATAGTAGATTAAATTAATACATAATTAGAAAACACTAATGCTCCCTGTGAACAAAGGCTGATTCCTATAGGAGGCTTATGAATTGAAGAAGAAAAGTATATGGTGCTTTCCCTTGGCCCTGTCTGTTCCAGCCTGCAGATCATTAAAGCAATTGTAATTTCACAGAGGTTTGATCTGGAATTGATTTCTTTGTGATAATTCAATTTAGAGGCTTGCTTCCTCCAGGATAGAAAATGACAGATGAAGTGTATAAATCCTTAGCACTGTCCGCCGGCACGCATAAAGACTGGTGCCCAGCCGGCGAGGATTTGCTCCAAAGAATAGTCTTCCTTTGACTGTGTGGTTGGAGTCTTGGACCTCTTAGTGCTTAATTAGGAAATGATCAATATCAGCTTCGTGCCAGGCTGTGTTGTAATAGGGGCTGGGTGGGAGGTGTATGGGGGATGTATACTGGCGTTGGGTCCCTTCATCCGTGCTAGGGAGTGTATCAGAAAAATCTTTTCCATCAGAAAAATTTTTTCCATCTGTTCCACAGCCCATGGTGAAACCTTGGAAGATAATTCATGAGGGTGTTCTACCATGTGAGCCAAACTTGGTGTTTCCCAGCCTGTCAGCTGCTTTGGGCTCATCCTGATGGGCAAAAGCCATGTAACCTTGTCTATAGCTGGTAAAAGCAGGACAGTTGGCCCCAATGATGCAGGGTTAGCTTTACCCATCTTCTCCTCCTCCAGAAGTAGGACCACTGGATTCAGCTTGGCTTCCCCTTGCTCATCAAGGTGTCTCTTCGCTGGGTCTAGCAGGAGTTGCCTTCTGCTGCCTACCTTCAGCCGGTGGCCAGGGTGGGACAGGCATGCTGTGCTGCCCTTCCCTGGAGCAGGGAGTCAGGGTGGCTCCACGCATGCCCTGCCTCCGTGCTGGAGGCTCAGCGGCCAAAGCCATTTTAGTTGTGCTTAGAGGGCTCTGCAGAGGGACTGCGGGTCTCCTGCTTCCACGTGGCTCCTTACAAGACTGTCAAGGTGGAGATGCCTGGTATTTTCAGGGACAGAAGGAGGGAGTCCTGTCCGTGACAAAGTCTGCTCCAGGCCTGGCAGATTGTCCCGAGCAGTTCAGTGCCAGAGGAGATGTGCATGATGGAACAAGAGAAGCCATGCAGGGAATTAAATGTTGTCTGTTACACGGACCGTGCTGGAGTGCCACTTCCACATGTGTATGCACTGGCGGCTGTGCCACCAGCAGCGTGCTCCTGCCGTAGTGTCTGCCTGGCGTATGCGTTGGCACACGTATAGTCTGGTCAGATAAATAGTGCATGTATCTTAGGGCTTAATCTTTTGCTTGACTCTTATCTCTACCATCTTTAGATCATCTGTTCTTGCCGTAAAACAAAGGCACGTGTGGGATGCTTCTTCCCATGCATGCAAAGTCAACTGCTCTGGTGTGGAGGGGGATGCAGCAGAGGAGAGGGGCTGCCTCGGTCTGCCATCCCTGTGTGCCGTGGAGTAGCCACGCTGGGATGCAGCAATGCGCTGTCTTGCTGCTTTAGTTGGGGCAGGGCGATCGACTTGCTGCTGCCCAGTCATGATGGGCTTGTGAAGGCTTTTTTTGGTAGTCAGAGCTGGGTGAGTAGACAGAGAGATGAGGAAGAAGGGAGGAAAGAAAATACACCGAGTCACAGTGAATCTAATGCAGCAGGGAAAATTGGGACCTCATGAAAAATAATGATAAAGTTTGCTAAGCAACTGCTGTGCTACATGTCTCCCCTCCCAATTAGACTGCATTAGTGGCTTGTGGGAAGTAACCCAGCCAGTTGAAACTGGTACAGGCAGAAAGAAATATCCCCTTGTTAATTTGCTTTTTTTCTTGGCCCAACACAACATTTATTTTTGTTTTGTAGCTTTGTGCACAGACACCCTCCACTTCCCTGATCTCTGAGGCTGTGTGTTTGCAAATCCTGGTGGAACAGCTCTTCGGGCTGGGGGTTTTGTTCTGTGTATCAAATTGTATTTGTTAAAGTTGTGACTTCAGTCGCTGTTCCATTTCGGGGATTTAAAAAAAGAAAAAGGAACCTGTTCAGAAGAAGGGAAAGAAATTAAGAGACTTAGCTTTAACTGCATTCGTTAGGCTTGGCGGTGATAATAAGGGAATGTCAGGGAAAGAGGAATAAAAAAATCCGTGATTTCAGTAAAAGGTAGGCAGGAAGGGTTCATGGCTGGGTTATGTAATGCTTCTTCACAGTAGCGAGCGCTTATTCAATGAGTGCATTTATTTTTGATCTATCTTACCTCTATATTTAGTGAGGGGAAAAAGCCATCTCAGCCCTGCAAGAGTTGTACCTTCCAGCAGTCTCCCATGACTGCTGTGGGAGCATGGAGAGGTGACATCCTAATTAGGTCCCATGCGGTGGGTGCTGTTGATGTAGGGAGCTGGGGGGCTGCCCTGCTCTGCAGGAGGTTACCCCAGTGTGGTCCCTGGGAGGGCATGAGGTCCTTCCAGTCATGCGGTGATGAGGGAAGCCCTAAGAGGGGACCTCAAGCACCTGAGCCTGTGATTGAGGACATAGCTCTTCCCAGGTTCTGACGAACACGGAGAGGTGAAGTGACACGCCATGGGGCCCCATTGTATGACACCTCCTTGTTATGATCCAGTGACGGGGCTTGGGGCTGGTTTTTCATGAGTCAGAAGTAGAGTGTAGCCCAGTCATTAAGAAACCAAACTGGCTGGAGCTGCAGCCAGGAATTTGGATGCTGAATGTCCTCCAGTGTGGAGGTGGACCTTTTTTCTCATCTCTTCTGGATCCCTTTGGAGGGGTCTCCCTCCCCTTCACCCCACGGGCTGTAGCTGCAGAGCAGTGCGGTGCCCCGAGCTGCTGCTGGTGAAAGGTCTGATGAGCAGCACCCCGCCACTGTCTGCGGCAGGTTTCTGGAAATGGGAATTTATCTGTAATCTAATGCTTCGGTATCTGACATTTTGATGAGAACATCCAGCATACTGAAAGTAGTAGTCACAGAATAAAACAAATTTGGAGAATTTGGTGTTTTCCACTTCAGTGTTGGGTTTTGCTGTACTGTTCTGGAACACATTGCTGGGAATGTCAATAAAACAACACATCAAAATGGGGGTTATTTTGATGTTTTGAAATACTGGTTCAAAAAAATGAAACCTCTTTTGCTTTCACATTTCTCGTTGGAAAAACCATAGTTGCACATTTTCTTTCAGGAAAATGGAAACAGTTTTGTTGAGGATTTTTTCATTTTTGTTAAAACCTCAGTTGTCGGGGGTTGCTGCGCGCCTGGGTGATGTGACTTGGTCTTTCTCTGACCTGCGTCATTCGGCCGCAGTTGTAACTTGTTGTTTGACACAGCCGGCATCATCCCCCACTTTGCTCTGTGTCTGCTGCTCTTTCCCGGGAAATAGCTTTACTGTTCCTGCAGTTTCCTCCTCCCTACTAATCTTTTCTACTTCTGGGATATGCTTAATCTTTTAAGAGCTTCCTCCTTTTAAAGAGAAGAGGTTAACATGATACAGCTAACATCTGTACCTTACATGGCTAAACATTTTGACTGTTCCTGGTGACTCATATTGGCTCTTGGTATCTGAACGAGTGGTGTGAGGTCTACTGCTCCTTGCTGTAGGTGCTGTCACCCTTTCCAAGCAATTACCCCTCGATAATGGAAAAACTATTTCAGCTTTATTGGAATATTTGTACATTTTTGCAGTAGCTTTCCCTGTTTCTCCTTCCTTCTACTCTTTCAGTGAAAATGGACAGAACAGGACCATTTCTTTCTGCGGGTGAAATGTGTCCTGAAAAGGAATTTTGGTCAAATCCAGGTACGTTGCTGGTTTTAACGTACTGTGGTATCTGGGCAGCGGTAGCTCTGTGGCTGCTCCTGCTTGGGTCAGGGTCTCGGCGTGCAAAGGGCATTATTAAACTCAGGTTGTGTCCTGAGTAAGTTATACTTGGAGTAGGTAGGATAGAAAGAGGTGATGAGTGTCCATCAATAAGCAGTGGAGACCCAGTGGTTGTTCCTGGCTGGAGGATCTCCTGAGTCCTGGGCTGTAAACACAAGGCTGGTCTTTCCTCCTCAGCTGTCTGCAGCTGTGCACATTGTCACCTACGGAGAGCATGAAAATGCATCCCAAAAGGTCATGGAGGCACGCTTGGAAAAGCTGCTCTGAGACAGATCACTTTTTACCTGCTGCCAAGATGAACTTGTATGATAATGAGCTCTAATATATTAGAAAAATGTTGCTTAAAGCATCTGGGTCAAATTGAGCTAATTGGATCTAACCTCACTAATTCAATACCCCAATTAATTCGCTGTGCTCTGAGAAACCTGCGGGAGGGCTGTGCTTTGCTATTCTCCGGTGCAGGGCACAGCCCAGCATTTGACTGTGGAAAAGCAGCCAGATGTTTGGCAAGGACTTTGGGACCAAAATGAGTGATGGCCTTATACATATAGCTGCCTGGGGCTGTAAAGTAACTACATCGAAAATGCTGTTTCATGAAAGGCAAAATGTTGGTGGCTATCTTTTTTTATATAAAATCTGGGGAGGCTGTTTGCTCAGAGGCTTGGATCTTGGCACTCTCATCAGATGTTAACTCAGACTGGGCCCTCCCCAGTTCAGGAATGGGATAAGCACAGTACTGCCACAAATACTGTCGAGCTATTCCAGATTTTTCAGCATAGAAACTTGCTGCAAAAAGAAACTGTCATTGTGCAGAGGAACAGCTCTGACTCTGCAGAGGGGTTCACGTTTGCCAGGACCAATGCTTGTAAGTGGGAGTCCCCAGACTGCTCTTGGAAATTCAGGTTCTTGGGTGCAGACCCTTGCTTTGAGGCACCGCAGTGTGCCTTGAATACTGCAGCTGAATCTCAGCTGAGCCATGTGCACACAGATTCTTTCCAGTGCCTCCCTCAAGCCCTGCAAGCCACGTGCCTCCAAACCCTTTCCTCCCGTGGCTGCTCATACGCGCCCTGCTATACAGACCAGAGAGTAAGCTGGGAGGAATATGCCCTTAATGTTGTATCCCAAGCTTTGTTTATTTCCTGCTTTCGGTGCGTTTGGGGGGTGTGGGGGGGGTCCGTGTCTGTGTTGGATCAAGGCAAGATATTGTGCTGCTGGAGGCAGGGTTTGAATCTGAGTCCTTCACCATTTGGTAAAATTGGAGGCCAGTATGTTCAGGGAGAGATCCCCAGGTGAATGCCCCCCACCCAGCACCTTGGCGGAATAGACGTGATGTTCCTAGCTTTACTGACATGCTTGCCTTGCTCTGACCCCTTCATGAGGCACCATATGGTTACACTTAAGTGATCGGAAGTGCTGAGCTGCTTTTTAAAACTGCCTAAAGACAAGGAGAATTGAAAGACTGCAGGTTTAGGGGCTGAATCCTGTCTCTGGCTGGATGCAAGGCAGCTGAGCTTACAGTTTGGGGCGCATTAAGGGCAGCAGCTCCAGAACCTCGCGGGGATGCTCGGGTCTCTGCTTGTCATGAGCACTGAGTTGGGAGAGGAGGTAGAGCCTGTGGATTCGGGAGCTGGGATCTCAGCTGCTGCCTGTGCTCTGATAAGGGGAAGAGAAAGTCTTGATTGCTTCCCTTCTGTGTGCAGATCCGTCCTCTTGGACCAGTCTGGATCCCTCAGACAAAACCTCTCATCACAACTCACTATGACCTTGTAAATTGGTTGCTTTAGAGGGTTGCTTATAAAAGGAGCAGCCCCGTGGGAAGCTGCATGTGCCCTGCCTCTGCAAGGCAAGGAGCTGAGACGGCTGCAGCAAGTGAGCACTTGCATTTGCTCTGCCTCCCGCTGCCCTCTCTGCGTGTTCTTCTCCATTACCTCTCCCCACTGGGCTTTTCTGCCCCTTGGAAATCTTCTGTTTCTTGAATGCTCTCTTCTTGCTTTATGGTGGGCGTTTTTGTTTGCAGCCAGGGAGGTGGCTTTGCCAATCACAGGGACCTCTGACTTAAAATGTGGGTACGAATTCATCTGTGGTTCAGCAAGCCATTGCCCCCGTTATCTGGCAATGGTCAGGCTGAGCCCCATAGATGCCTTTTTCTGGTGTCACAGAGGACTTGCAGGCTCCTGGTGTAACGGAATTGCTCATCTGCACAACTTGATTTCTGGCATAGTGGAAAAATATACATTGGAGACTGCTGAGCTAATAGACTGGAGTGACAATGATACAGATATGTCTGGCATCGCCGCAGCATTTCTGCATCACTGATGAGACAGGCAGAAGATCACAGGAAGGCTTGAACTAGGCTGGCGCAAAAATCCCCAGGAAGTACTCTGCTCTGCTGCGGAATCTTTGCTGTCTGACACTTTCTAATCTACGTAGCAGCCCAACACAGAAGAATGTCTAATGCATTTTGATTTTTGTCCAATTTTGAACTGGCACCATAGTTTATAAAGATGAAAAGTTGTTTTGTGCTATGAGAGATAAAAATCTTGCAGGTCCACATGCAAGGATGGTTACTGGTGCCATGAAAGAACTACCACGTTTTATACCATATGACTTGAATGTGGCCAGTAACATGACATTTAAACCAGAAAAAGAGGGAAGCAGCTGTAATGATTTTAAATATTTCCATTGTCCCAGTTCGTCATCTTTGAACTAAATGACACTTATACCCACTAGAAACACTGTAGGTTTTTGATTTTATTTTGTTTGAGTAGGAAATAGCTGTCTGTCCACAATTGTTATTCCTTCTGCCTCATTCCTTCCCCCAGGAAGGAAGCCAGCCTTGAACTGCAGTGGTGATTGTATGTAGAAGAGACTTTGTGCCCAGTGAACAGATGGGTTGAGAAACTTGGCTGAGCATAATATCTCATGGAAACTTTTTCTCATTGAAGGATGATGCTTTTTTCAAGAGGAGGGGCAGCAGAGACAGTAGGACACCAGGTGGGTGACGGGGATGCTGTTGAGGTGGCACCTCTTCTGTGACTCTGGGGAAGGTCAGCACTGAACTGAGTAACAGCCACTTTCTCAGTCCAGATATGCCTCTGCAGGTGAAGATAGGGCAGCGTATGTCATGCTTGCAAAGTGTTTTGGGCTCCCTTGAAATGAGAGGTGTAATATGAAGGCAAGATTGTGTTTATATATATAAATACATAATACTTACACGGTAAATATACCATGTTTAAAGGCAGGACTTTCAGTGGAGCCCAAGTATCTTACTGACTTGCATCTCGCTTGCATCTTAATGAATTTCAAGGGTATTTGATCACCTACCTTCTCTAGGTGTTTTTGAAAAGCCAAGCCTAACAGCAGGAGGGAACGCAGAGGGATAAGCCATGTGTAATGCCAGCAATAAAGATAGGTGCTGAGTCCTATATATAGATATTCATCATATAAAGATAGGTGGCTCTATCTCTCCTCTAATGTATTATGCAGTATGTTTCATGTGCTCTAGCTTTAGTACCAATAAAGCTTGTTTTAAATTGGATTCTGGGAAAACAGGCAGAAAGGCAAGCATAGCGAGAACCTGCCCTTTGCTGAATAGTAATGTCCTGTCCCAGCTGGGAGCAGGCATGTTAGCAGCTGGAGCTCACAGCTACAACAGGCCTGTGGTCCTGCCTTCCTCTTGAAAGCACAGGGGTGTTGGAGAAAAGACTCCTCCCCCATACACAGAAGTAGGAGTCCCAAGTTGATATTCCTGCCTCAACAAGACCTTTACATTTTCTGAACAGCGTAGATCTGCTTAGCTGCATGACTCAGAAATACTCTTCCAATCTGTTTTCCTCATCCCTTAAGGGAATGGGAAATCAATTTAGGACAAATTGGGCTAAATCAAACCAGGGATGATGCTCTTTGAAGTCAGGGAAATGCTTATTTAAACCAGGTGGCTGAGGACTCTGTTGCCAGGACCAGTGTGTGCTGGGGGGTCAGGTCTGGGCGATGGGTGGTTTGAGGGTGCTATTTTGCAAGAGGATGCTCAGGAGCAGCATGCTGCCTCTTCTGCCAGTGCCTGCCTGCTCCCTCCCCTGGAGTACACCCGCTGCCTCCCTGGCCTGCGGGCAGGGCAGCAGAGAAGGCGTTAATGCTTTTGTAGGCATCTCTAGCAGTATCTAGGTGGGATCAGCTGTGTTTTCTAGGTACAGCCAGACACAAGCTAGTACAGTTTGCAGGGCACTGAGCCTCTGCTAATGAGCCCTTGGGACACACAGTGTGTTAGCATGAGGCCAGCACGTCCCTTCACATCCCCTGCCTCTGCCCTGGCATCACTCTGGGCAAGTGGAAATCCTTAGTGTATCTTGCCAGGCAGCTGCAGCCCCACTGAGGTTTTGTAATGGAAGCTGCCATGGGTGAGCGGGGAGATAGCAATGCTGGAGGAGCCGGGTTCTTCTGCTGGTGAATTCCCTGTGATGTGGCCCAAAGGGCTGGGGCTTCTGGTTCCCGCATCTCCAGAGAGAACAGAAGCAGCATTGCTCCAAGCTGGGAAGACAAGAATTTGTCTTCTGATGTAAATCACTGCCCCAGATACTGCTCTTTTGCCCCAGTGGTTAGTTTGTTTGCTTTGTTTGCAATAGTGGAGTCTTTAAGACCACTCCCAAGCATAATGGGATCATTCGGTGCAGGAAACTGCCATTGGCACCAGCAGTTTGGGATGGGGAAGCTCAGCCAGATGCCTTGACCTTTTCATCCTCTAAATGCTGAGTTTCCACATCAGAGCACGTAACATTGCACTGCAGGATTTATGAGGTGGGTGAGCTACATCTGCAAAAAGAGCACCCACCAAGTCCTAGCCAGGAAGACCTTGAAGTCGTAAGGCAAAGAATACCTGTATTCAGCAGGGGACCCTTGGCCTGACTCTGCACGCCCCCGTGCTATACAAAACAGTAGTTTTACTCTGACATGCCTTGTTTCTGCTTGCTGGATTAGGCTGTGCCATGTATGAGTGCACTGGCTGATCCTTCACCTTAAAGTTCTCGCTGTGACCTCTCGCCAGCATGGCTGTTGTGAAACGACGGTGGCATGTGAGGTGCTGGGCTCTTGTATCTCCTCCTCGGCATCTTGCACAGAGCTGCTCACGAAGCTGGTAAGCCCTTTTTGGAGGATGCCACAAATCCCACTGGTGTCTGGGGGAGGTGAAGGCACTTACTGCTTCTGTTTGAAGATGAGCACAATCCTCAGAAGTAGATACCAGCATGTTTTCTCTCTCGGGACAGGACTGCCCAGGAAAATGGATGTGACTGTAGTCCATGAAAGGCACAGATTTGTTGCCATAGCTGGTGGGGGTAATCCCAGCGTGGATTTTGGCTGGCAGTAACCGTTACCGTAGCCAGCTGTGGGTGCAGCCCGTACATTCTCCTGTAAGCTAATTACTGCAGTGTTACACCTCCCCATCTTGCTGTGACTCTTCCATTTAGCCACGTAGACACATGCTTAGCATCCTTTTCATTTTCTGAAGACAAAACAGTGATGGACAGTCAGTCTTCTCAGGAGGGGATGGGGAGCAGGAGGGAATCATGTCAGGACCCCCATGGAGCAGGTCTTCCATGTCTGCTGGATGCAGAAGCAGAACCCAGCAGGTGGTGACATGTTCCCATTAATCTGTAGCACCTCCACCTTCGTGCAAGGACACAGAAAGACTGTCATTGCAGAGCTGACAGCGGGGGTGCCTCTCCCTTCCCTCTCTGAGATAATATTTCCAGGATCCAAGCTCTTGTCCATGCATGGGGTTGCATAGCCCTGTGTGAAGTACTGCAGTGAACGGTGATAGCTTGCTCTTGCTATGTGCTGAGGAGAAGTCTGCGAAGCAGGGGTGCCCAAAGTAGGGGGTTTGGGGGAAACTGGGGTGTTGGCAGAGCAAGGAGGAAAGTACTGGGGCTGTTCTGTTAGCTGGGTTGGTGTTAGGAGCTGCTTTGGCAAAGGAAGGAGCTCAGGACCTGAGTTAGATCTTTCAAAGTGGTGGTAGATACTTCATACAAGAAAGAAGCCCATGTTGGGGTGCTGCCTAAGCAGGACCCTCTCCAAAACGTTTGGGTGCGTGCCTCAGGCTGTCCCCTCTGTGCACCCAGCTGCCTCCATCTGTCTTGGCAAGGAGAAACTGTGTGTGTACATTGGTAAAGTGAACCAGGAGAGCCCAGCTGAGGGCTGCTGAGCAAGCAGGGGACAGCTTTAGTTGCTTCACGGCTTTGCTGACCCCAGCTGAACTGTCCAGTCCCCTCACACGCCTCTGCCTCGAAGGGGAGAGTGGTTCACCTGCGGGACCATCCAAGTGCAGAGCTGGATTTGGAGCCACTGAGTCACTTTTGCTGCCGCTGTGCGATGGAGGATTCGCACTGGGTCCCTCAATGGTAACCATCTGCACAATCTGCCACATAGTTAACGGGCTCTGTAAGCAACTCGGTTTTAGATTTTGTGAGAGTTTTGAGTTGCTTCATGGGCAGTGCACCATGCAGAAATCAGGATTGGAGGGCTGCAGTGATTCCTACAGCAGGGCTTGTATTACAGATAACACACGTGGTATGCTGAGAGAGGGGATGATGTTTCCTTCAGAGTTCTGTCATTCCCCACTTGCAGCAGAAGGCTATTCAGGTGGCAGGGGACATTTTATTGCCCTTCAGAAAAGCCATTCACATTTATCTCCAAACAGTTAAAATTCCCTGCTCATTTGCCTGTTGTTCCGCACCTTAAGGACTGCTGTCATTCAGGCATCTCATGGCCAGGAGGAAAGTCCTGCCATCCCAATACAGTTCTCCTAACCTCGAATAATGGAGCAGTTTAGGTAGGAAGGGACCTGTGGAGGTCCCTAGTCCAGTCTTTGAGTTGTCACAGAAGCTGAAGGAGATGTGTCTGGACTCAGGGGGAGATCTGGGAATGGTGGTGTAGGTTGGTCTTCTGGCTTGGATGGGCTGGTGTTTCACAGCATACTAGCGGAGGACTGCCTCGTGCTTGACCCATGGGGTTCCTCCTCGTCAGGCTTCTCTGTCTCTGTCCCAATGGTCCTTTTCCAAGGATTTCTCCCAAAACGTCCCTCTGAGCTCTTCTCCTCTTTTCACCCTTTAGGGTGTAGTAACCTCCCCCTAAACATCCCTGCAGGCAGGCGGCGCATGTCCAAAGCCCTGAGGCTCTTCATCCGCCATGCTGTATGTAACTTTGGAAAGCAACGCTCAGCTTGCTCATCCTGTTTGGATGATGTTCAGCAGCTCCATCATTCTGGAGCTGTTGCCAGCACACCCTGTTTGTGCTGCGGGATGGAGGGAAGCTGGTGCAGGCTGCCTTTGGCTAAGTGCAGGGATGAGGCTTTCGCGCAAGCTAGATCCTGTGATTAGAAAAAGACACAGACAGATTTGAGAGAGATGAAGCTGTTTTGCATCACCTTAGAGTAGTGAGCGTTCCCGCAGCAGCCACGGGAATTGCCAGTGACAGTGTGTTTCCAGTGCAGTTAGCAACAAAAAGGAAAAAAAAAAAAATCAAAAAACAAAGAAAACAAGAAATACCTGAGTGCACTGAAACAGCAAACAAAAGATTACCTTACCAGGCAATGATTTTTGGCAGGGACACAGGCAGGGAGAGACCTATTCTGGTAGTCCTGTGGCACGGTCTTTATATGCCATGTGGGATGTGCTGTTGGGAGCCTGCATTTCTCCCAGAGTGTATAAAAAGCTGTCCTCTTCTAATCACCACCCACTTACCACCTTTAGGTAATAAATCAATACTTACTCATCATTGTAAGATTGTTTCACACAATCAGTCAAGAGATCCTGAATGAGGAGATCTTTTTCATAAAAACTTTTTTCATCAAATTTGAAATGTTTGGAAAAATACAGATGTGCCAGGAAAAATGTTGAACAGAAAGTTCCACTCAAAAATCTGTTTTGAAAATTCAACTTCTTTGTTTCAAATTTCAGCTTGTGATGAAGTCTGTTTCTAATGTTTTGTTGCTATTATTAGGACATCATGGTGAATCCAAGCAATTTGTGAAAGTGACCTTTTATTTCAGTCCTGGTCAGATAAAAACTGTAGTTTATACCAAAGGAAAAGCAGAAGATAAGCTGAACACCAGAGAGACGTAGAGTTTTGAAAGTTTGAGTGTTTGAATATTCAATATTCATTCCTAGGTGTAACAGATGTGTAAGTTCAAGGTCTGTCTCAGGCGTGCAGATCAGATTTCTGCTGGGACCTCAGCAGTGATTTGTGTTTTTCCAAACTAATTTCCATTTTTTCCTCCTTTCAAAGCCAGTCACCTCACTCACGTTTTGTAGAGACTGTTTGAGTAGTTTTGGACTACAACTGAAATATTTCTGCTTTTGAGTAAAGTGAAAATGAAGTTCTGTCGTAAGTCACAGTTTACTCTACACCTGTACTTTGTTTACTGTACATTATTTCTGTGCTGAGTGCCCTGTCATCTGGGGTTCAGTGCAATGATGCAGGTGCTGTCCCCGTCAGAGGACACACACTCCCACTCACGTCTACAACTCAAGCTGCTGCCACTCATCCTCATAGCTCCGAAGGTCGGCAGTTCTGTCCTGCCCACGCGAGGAGATGGGGCCCTCTCCCAGCAGCTCCAGGAGGAGCTGGCTGTCCCAGGGTCTCCTAGGGCACCCGACAGGGGTGCAGAAACCAGAGTTCCTCATTGCCTCTTGGGAGATTTGCTTTGTGAAACATCCTGAACAAGGTGTTGGGTGTTCTTATTTGGAAGAAGACAGACTTGGAACAGCTCATCTCGCTGATGGCTGCCTGAGATCTTTGGTACTGCCCTAAAGCTCAACGAGCACTAGTTTTCAGGGGGGACCCATGATACCCTGTGAGCAGCTACCCTGCGTGCTCAGAAGCTGTAGCTACTGGTGGATGCAGCTT
>NW_008824286.1:595134-623158 GCF_000699105.1 Pygoscelis adeliae | reverse complement strand
CACCGCTCCAGACATGAGGTTTCTCCCAAGCTTGTTCATCAAGTGGTTTTGATGAAGAGCTCTCAGAGTTGTTCAGCTTCAAAAAATGTTTGAAATTCAAGCTGTGCAGCTTGTTTGTGATTGGCCTGAGAAGTTAGAGGGTTTCTAAGAGTCACTTGGGGCTGTGATTGCAATGAGCACTTCTAGCCTGAAAGCTTGCAGGTGGGGAGGAAAAGTTTTATTCCCACAAACAGGACTAGGAGAAGTTTGAGTAGCAGGACTTGCGTACCTAAGGGAAGGCTGTGGAAGAGGAAGAAAACAAGACTTTGCTTCATAATTTGACTCTCACCTGGTTGTGCAAATAAACATTTTGTTTAAATTACTCCAGACTTGACTGCAAGCATATTAGGGGCCCTTCAAATGTTTGTTAAGGACTTTCTTTAAAGTGCTCCTTAATCAAATGCTCTTATTGTTGTATTGTGAGTGGGTTGCTTATATATATTGGTTCCCCCTTTTCCCACCCACCAGCACTGCTGCCTGAGGAGCAGCTGAATGGGAAAATTCTTGAAGGCTCTGATTTTTAGGAGCTTTGTCATCTCCACTGGTTAGAGCTGCCTTTTTCTATCTCTTCCAGCTTTTTTTCAAATCCTGCTGTAACTTGGCACAGCTGGAGCCAAGCCAGGGTGTAGATGTTATCTCCTCAGAAGCTCTGGGCCACTTGGCCATCCGTGACCCGACCAAGAGGGCTGGCCACCTCATCACTAAGCAAAGCCTCGCTGTGTTGGCTGTGCTGCGCTGTCCCTGCTTAAGTGGCAGAAGTTACTTAAGGTGCAAATATTGCTCAGAGTAGTAAGGCAGCCATGTGTAAATCTGATAGTAAAGCTGACTGTTCTCTTGCCAGTAGCTAACTGCATGGCTGAGGGCCACTTCTTGTCTCTACTTCATTTCCCCAGCTGTAAAAATAATCTAACGGGAAAACCTCAGGCTCAAGTCTCACAGGAGAGCATTTTCCTGTTGCTTTCCTGAATGCTTTGTGCTTTTCGTGTTTTCCTCTGGGGTGCAGATAGCACTCAGCCTGTTACAGGTGCCTCATGCAGAGATTTGCCAACAGCTATCACAGAAGAAAGGGCTCGGGGAGCTTTTCTAAGCTGCAATGCTGTGGGGTGAGTCCAGATTCTGTTGCTGGCTATGCCGCAAGATGTTTTTCTGCCTTGGGGTGTATTAAAATGGCTTTGGGTTTCAGTGTCCCCATCTGGCTGGAGTGCTAAAAGCATCTGTGTCACAGAGCATGTAGAAATGTTTAGGAGGACCATGCGCTGGCTCTGAAAAATGGACTTGTGATGTGGCACTTGACTCCCAGTGTGATCGGGAGAGGTGGTACCCAAGCGCCTGATAGGGGTGCCAGGTTTGCGCGGGCAGGGCTGCCACCCGTGGTGTACCACTGGTATATCCCAGTTACTGCTCCTCGTTATGGACAATGTGTGTAGTCAGAATTGAGGTACTCCCTCACCTGCCTGGGAAGGAGCGGTTGACACTCAGGTGGGCAGAAGACCTGTGGCTGTTTTGGTAGGAGGGTGTAAGCACCTGGCTTAGATGTCACTTGTTTCAGGGGTCAGGGAGTTGTGAGACTGAAGGCAGCCAGAGTCTCGGTGAACACTTTGAGTCATCAGTAAACACGGGATCAGGTCCTTTCCAAACATGTATGGAGATGTATGGGGTTGCTGTTGCTCTGTAACGGCGCTGTTGCATGATGCACATTAAAATGGAGGAAAAAAAATGCTGAATTGATGCTCTCCTGTGTCTTCCAGCTGATGCTTTCCCTGCTACTCCATCCTTTGCTCCCTTAGCTTGTGGACTGCACCAGTGGTGACCCAGTTAAGCCTGTGTGAGAGCCAGTGGGGCATTTTTAGCAGGTGGGTGAGGGTGTGAAGGATATGTCACCATTTCTTTGGTGGCAGGAGATTGAGGCTCTTGGTGGTCATTCAGAGGGTGACTTCTAGCATCATCCATCTTTTCTCCTGCAGGGGCACTCTGTCCACATCTGTGTATGAGAAGACATGGAGGCAAAATATATTTGAGTTATACAGCACTGCTGTCAGTACAAGGCTAGGTGAAGTCTCTTTCAAATTTAAAAATATTCCTTCAGGAAGGAGTGATTTAGGGAAATCCATATATTCGGGTACGTCCAAAGAAGAATGATCTGATAAACTTTTTATATTATAATGGTTTTATGTTAACAGTTTCTTTGGGGGGCAGGGGGAAGCATCTTGGAATTAATAAACTCATCTCCTACAAAGCCTGTGGTACCTGGGGATCCACGAGAGAAAGAGGGGAAGATATTGCTCTGAAGAAGTGGTTGTTTCTGAAAGGGCAGTGCTGAGATGAAGTGTAGTAAGATGCTTCTGACAGGAGGCCATGAGGGAACTCCCTCTCGTGTGCACACATACACACATGCTCCAAGATGTATTTTTATATATATATAAAAATATAGCTGTTCACTCTGTAACTGGACCCTAAGCAAAAAACACATTTGCTGGGGAAAAAATGTCCTCTTTTTTCCATCTTGGTGATAGGATTTGATGGAAGGATGAAAGTACTTATGTGCAAATGACCTTCAAGAAATGTTTGCTTTTCTGATTTCTAATGCTGTAAGACAGTAAAAAACCAAACACCCCCATCCCCCCCCCCCCCCCCCCCCCTTCTATTTGAAACCTCTGGCTGGCAGGGCTAGCTTAATTGTATGTATCAGTAGCAATGCCAGTGGCTGCATGTTTTAAGCTTGACCCATTCCAGGACACCTGAATGTTGCTCTCCTTAGGTCAAACTTAAAGAAATAAGTGAAAGCACTTCTTCCTACACGGCAGCCTCATGCCTGTTGCATCCCGTGGTGGGGACAAGTGTACTGACACTTAAAACTCCAAAAGCTTTTTCTTCCAGCTGGATGTTTATCATGACAGTCAGGAGGAGCTAGAAATTATCTCTGAAGACTAAAGCAACTAACCAAAGCAAGCATGGCTGGATCAGCCCCTTGCACTGGTGCACACTGGACTCTGGCTTGAAGGACTGCAAGGGAGCATCCAACTTGAGGAGTCTGTTTTTTGTCTTATAACTGCTCATGAATAACCCCAAACATAAACAACTGGGTTTTTTTTTTCCTTACAAGCAGCTTTGTCTTGGGAGAAGAGGAGGGGAGCCAGTGCAGCCCCTCTGTGCTGGTAGCTGAGGGCTTTATTGCTCGAGTCTGTTCACAGCCAGCTTGTGGCCATTTCTCCATGTGGCAGTCTCTCATTTAGCTCGAATGATTTTCTGTCTGGTCTGATGCTTGCCCCTGTGGAAAGCAGCTGTATTACCTCTCAGCTTTCGTTTGCTAGGATAAACAAGCCAAAAATGGGCACCCGACTTGCTTGACGCTTCCCATTGATGCTTCCCAGCTGGTGCAGCGATGGAGCTGGATCCGAGTTGCGGGGGTCTGCACACCCATCTGCCTGTCTGGTCTTTTGCAAAAGCCTTCTGATCCATTAGACTTTCTCCGAATGACTTTCTCTGCATTTGGTATATGAATGTCCCATTCATATGTGTGTGTCCAAGCCCCAGTGGTGACTTGGGGACATTCCCTCCTGCTGACCCCGTCCATGGCAGCGAGCCTGGCCGGGGGGTTGCAGCTGGTGCCTCCCCTGCAGCACCAGGGGCTGCAGCATCAAGCTCCTGGTTACTCCGGTTGGGCAGGTGAATATCTTAGCAGGAGAAGAAAATACCAGTAGGAACTGGTCATAACGTTTTCCACTTGCTCTTGTCTCTGATTTCTACCTCTTAACCATGCAAAATCTGCCAGAAGTTAAGCATTATTCCCACCTTGTGAAGGTCTCAAAATCGAAGATGTCATTTGTTTCAAATTACCAGTTGGCTCTGGGAGCTACAGAGAAATCTGTCGCTGTCTTATATAACCCTGTCCAAGCAATACTTTCTCCACTGTGTGAAATAACTCAGTGAATTTCTAATTACACAAATCTAATTAAAGGCTGAATGTAATGACTATGCCTAATCATAATGATACACCCATTTCATTAAAAAAAAGAAATTGCTTGTGTACAACAAACCACCCAATTTAGTACAGAATTAATATCCGCCTCTCCGGCTGGAGCTGTGCAAGCACCGGCTCGCGTGGGCATC
This sequence comes from Pygoscelis adeliae, assembly GCF_000699105.1. Lineage (NCBI taxonomy): Eukaryota > Metazoa > Chordata > Aves > Sphenisciformes > Spheniscidae > Pygoscelis > Pygoscelis adeliae. Next base: position 619,009 of record NW_008824286.1, on the reverse strand, counting down.
CCCGGGAGGTCCACACGGCCAAGCTGAGTCTCCTGTGGCTGCGTTTGAAGCTCTGGCTCTTTTGTAAGTAAATTCTCAAGAGGTGTCTGTGTAAGATGAGGGTGAGAAAGGACCCCCCCACTGGCCAGAGCTTTGAGGGACTATGGTCTGTGCACCATGACCAAGCATCCAGGCAGCCACTGAACTGGGGTTTAGTGGATTTTGTGTCTGAAGCTCAGCGGTGGTAGAGCAGCAGAGGCGCCTTTACTGCATTTTCACGTCAGCTCTACTTGATGATCTGGTCTGCTCTGAGAGACCAAAGTAGCGCAAAAAAATTATCACCCATTGGAGGTCTTTTTCTGTGGTTTTCAGCGTGCTGCACCAATGCCTGGAACAGATGGCACCCCTTTGACGAAAGCCCGTTTTCTAAAACTTCTTGGATCCCCTTTTCCCGCAAGGTGCCTCTGCCATCAGCAGCAAGGTAAAAGCACATAACCACTGCAGCAGGCAGAAAACTAACACCAGCCGTGCTGTCCAGGTGCCAGGCAGCTTGTCAGGCCTCTGCTAACTGATGCACTGGGCTGTTGATTCTTCCTTTCAGCTCTAATGCAGTGCCCGCTTTTATAAGAGCTTCAGCAACACTCCTATCAGAAGGAGACAGTTTCTTACAGCAAGACACCACCCTTAATCCGTGCAACTGAGTGCGAGTTGCAGAAGGAACAGCTGCACTTATAGGTCTGGAGTTTTCTATTAATATTTTTGCAGTAGTTTATTGCTGAAATCCCTCTTGCAAAAGCAGCTGTGGCTTTATCCTTTCCTTACCTTGGTGAATGCAGCAGGAACTTTGTCCTGCAGCATGGAGACTGCGCCCAAATTTCTGGCAGGCCTGAAAGAATTCAGATATCAGAGGGGGAGCCAAATATGGGACAGAGGGAATAATATCAGGGCAGTGAGGTTAAATAGATAGATAATTGATTCTTTTCAGTGCTGGTCTCGGGTGTAAATCCATTGAGGTTAATGAAGTAAGGCAAATTGAATTGAACAGCCCTGTATGGAAAGCTTAGCCTGGCATTTAGCCAGTTTCAGAGGCTCTTCTTGGTGCTCCCGTGGTGTTTTTGATGACTGCATCTTGGTGTCAGCATTTTGCTCATTTACGCTGTCTGAGAAGAGCCAAACTCTCACAGCTGCAACCATTTTAACTTAAAACCAAGAAAGCAAACCTCCTGTCCTGTTTCTTTACTTAAATACTTGGACACTTGTGTTTGCTGGGGTTTCTGATCTACCTGCAGTTATTTGGTGGAGCTTGCTCAGGTGGTATTGCAAAGCCCATGGGCTGAGGCTGCACAGCCCTGAGCTCGGTGTAGCTCAGCCCTGCATTTCTGCAGTTCCTTAGGAAGCCTTCCACGGTGTTGCTGTAAGCAGTATCTGTTGGATGAGGTGTCAAATATTTGTCACAGAAGCACTCGTGGCACTTTGGCAAGTGTTAGCTCTGGAATCCAAATTAAATTCTGATATGGATCGCTGTACCCTGCCAGCCCTCCCCTGAGTTGAACCGGTGGGGGGTGTTTGACTTCCCAGCCTGAGCAGGTGGGATGTGGATGTGTGCCGATGGCAGCTGCACAGCTCAGCTGGGACGGGAGGAGAAGGGAGGCCAGGCAGTCTCTGGATTAACTAGCCCATCAGGATTTGGGTGGGAGGTGATACGTAGGTGGGTACAAGGTGGGTTTGCTAGAAATGGAGGATCCAGCCATAACTTTGGGGGCAGGGGAGATGCTCTCCCTGCCAGAAGGGCTGATGCCTGAGCTCATGGGTGCTGGGATCGTGTTGTGCCATGCCTCTTGCTCCAGGCAGGGAGGGAGCCCAGCCCTGGGAGCTGGCACACTGGCACCGACGTGAGCTGCGACCTCTTGGGCCAGAGCTCTCTTGGACCCCCACTCTTGCACACCTTGCGTCCCGTCTGGGCACCGCCCCAGCAGGACCTGCCTCCCCACGTGCTCTGACACCCACAGCATTCTACAGAGGACACTTCTCTGCAGAGATACGAAGTGCTGGCTGTGCCTGCGTTCCCGACAGAGCTGTGGCCCAAGGGAAAGGGTTGACCCGATGTCTTCTCAGGCCATAGAGATGCTTCACTGGTTTCTCTCCTGCTGGCCTCAAAGCTTGTGGGAAGGACATGTGTTTCATTACAGAAGTGGGTCCGAGGGTTCAGTCACCAGCAGAAGGTCACTTGTTCTTTGCATCAGTTATGCCTGGCCGTTGTTAAATCATAAGTGTCTGTCATGGGTAACAGTTCATACCCTGTCGATCCCCCAGCTGTTGATGCATTGCTCTGTACAGCTAATTCAGTAGGACCCTTTGCTGCTCATGGCCGGACTTCTGATAGCTTCTTGGGTCCCCTTATCTCAGGGTTTGCTTTTCTGAACGATGCCGACAGTAAGCAGGATGCCTTGTCTTCCCTGCTGCCCCCCAGCTGCTGCTTCCTGACACCCGCCAGGCTTTGGCACAGAACTGTTTAACCTTGGTAAATGAAACTTTGCAGGTGTTACTGGAGAAAAGGACTCTGCCAAGCAGCTCTCCCTTGGGTCTCATCCGTATTTCTGTTCTCAGGCTTTCCTTGTGATTGCCCAGACTCCTTTAAGAGCAAGACAGGAGCAAAATCAGGCTGAGAACACCCTAATCTTATCATGGCCTTTTGCAACACTTTTTCTCAGGCTTGGAGATCTTTGGGAAGAACAGAAGAAGAAAGCTTTACAGACAACAACCTCCATCCCAGTTTAACTTCAGGAAGGTCGGCCCTGCTACCCCTGATTTGCGCTGGGGTGCACTGGTATACTGGTATACGCTGTTATACGTGCAGCAGCTGCTGCGGAGAAATCGGTCAGTGAGAGATGCTGTCCCAAATGCAGCAAAATATTCCTTCAGGCATATTTGTGTCTTCCTGCCCTTTGGTAGTGCAGGATTTTTGGTGAAGACAAAATTCACGTGGCAGGTAAGGCACCTGCATGGGGCAAGGCTAATATCCAAATGGCCTCGCTGTTCCCTTTGCCCAGGTCTTGGGGGACACTTCATTCCTGTGCGGCCGACGCTTGCATCTTATCAACGTGGGCTGTCTGCAGGCTGGTTGAGCTACCTGGGACATGGCTATTTCAGAGTGGTCTCAAGGACCATCCCTGCCCCTTGGGACTGCCACCTGCCCCCTTGAAGTGGTATCCTGTTGCTTTTGGCAGTGGACCTTTTCCCTGGAGCTCTGGCCCTTTGGGCTGATGAAGAACCAAATCCCATCTGCAGCAGACACCCAGGTCTGGTGCAGGGCAGGACCCGCAAGGAAGGTGCAGTAGGGGAGTACTTTGGGAAGCACAGAGCAGCCCAGTCCTGCACCAGGCATAGGACATCTCCCACCCAACTCAAGCTGCTTATAGAGCCTCTGGGAGAGATTTTCATCTTGGATCCCACAAACTCTGGACAGGTTTGAGCATGGGCCCTGATGAGGCTTGGATCCTGAGCTCCCTATTGTGGTGGCAAGGGGGAGAGCCTGTACCAGAGCAGTGATTTCCATCTCTTGCCGTTTCCCTCTATTCCTGCACGTTACCCTGCTTTGTGCAGCAGCTAAAAATAATTGAAAGAAAGGCGTGAGCCTGCACCAAGGGAAGGGGAGAGGGAACCCCTGTGTCTGCATGAGAAATTGGACTCCTACAGCTGGCAGGAGCCTGTCCGTCACACAGGCAGCATATGTGCGGAGGTCTCAGTCTCTCTTGCTGGATACTCACTGGCTATGTAAACAAACAGGCTCTGTTTTTGTCTTTGGTCATCCTACCAATGCCTCTTGCTAGCCTTGACTTTTTGGCTTGTCTCTGTATTTTTAGCTGCAGGACACCCTGTCCCGAAAGCCGGAGAGGACCTGGGTTTTCTCATACCTCTCTAAATGCATGAAGCCAGCTCTCGCGCTTCTCCGTGTCCCGATTTAGAGACGGGGAGAGCAGCAGTGCAGTTTCTTCCCACTCACACCGGTGTAGCTAAGTTGAGGACCTGAGCTATGGATATCTGTTTGCCCAGGAGTTTATTGATGATTGTGCTGAATAAGAGTCTTTGAGGAAGGATGGGGAAGGATGTCTTCTCTGCGAGATGCAGCTATGTAAGTGTAGAGGAGCCCTTGTGTGCAGACCAGCTCCGTGGTTACAAAGCAGGACCCTGCAGATGCTGAGGGTCAGGTATAGACTGAAAGTGTTTGGTGCAGGGGCTTCTGCCCTGCACCCCGTCTCCATCAGCACAGCTGGTGGTAGCACACTTCTGGGCATCTGTAGGTCTGCATGGAGCAGGAACTGCAGTGTGTGTGCTTGTCCAGGACTGCACGTGCAGGTGCCGGTTGCAAGTCTGATACCCTGGGGCTGCAGCAGGTTCAGCGTGGTGTGAACCAGTTTTCTCCCTTGAGTCTAGAACTGAGAGGGCCCAGCATGTTTTTCCCTTCTATTCTTTATCTTATTCATATATAAAAAAGTGGAGGAAAAAACCCACACTTCACATCCAGCAAAATGCAGTATTTCTTTGTATTTTACTGAGAGAAGGACAAGTTTGGGAGTTTATTCTTTTATTTAGAAGTATAAAATGATTTAGCACAATGCAAAATTAAATGTCACTTTGAATAAACAATCAAATGTTCTTCCATTTGGCAAGTGCTGAAACGAGCATGTCTTTTATTGTGCAGTAGTTTCAGTCATGCCGAATCAACCTTTACATCCTTTTCCACTCATGCAGGAGAATCCACCTTTTCAGTAAGCTGAGCCCTTGCATTTACCTAGTCCTGCTTTCGGAGTCCCCTGTCCCGCCTGAGCATCTCTACTCTGGTCCTCATCACTGGCTTCGTAGGGCTGCAGGCTCAGCTCCTTGCCATCCTCTTTGCTCCCTCTTCCTGTGCTGAAGCCCTCACTCAGACGCTCGCTTAGGCATGGACTTCAATTTAAGCATCTGAATGGCTCCCTTGATGTAATTAAGGCTATTTGTGTGCTTGGAGTTAAGTACGTGCTGAAGCACTTTGCTGGATGGAGGCATAAAAGCGCACGAGCTTCAACCGAGCAGTAAAATAGGTTTTATAAGGCACTGGGGGCTGCCAGCCCCGCTCCTCCTCCTGGTGGCTACTAGTGTAAGATGAGCCGGGAACTGTGACAGCTTCCTGCCCTCCGCTGTGGCAGACTAAATGTCCTGAGGTCTGTTGTTTGCGCTGCACTGACGTGTGTCCCTGAGAGATTGTATGACCACCTTGTCCCCTGGGAGAGCCACTCCAGGTCACAGGCTCCTTTCTGATGACTAGCAAGCCTGCAACGCCTGCACTCGTAATGTGCTACAGAGGTGCTGTTTTGGCCCGTTGAGGTGTCCCAAGGCAGGTGGGGTATGGGGGTGTGGGGAGCGAGTCCCAGCCAGGACCGGTGTCCCTGCATCCCCACATCATGGGTGTCATTGTGGGAAGCAACACACAGGAGCGGCGGGGGGTATTTACTCGGTCAGAGACATCAAATGCAAGACTGAGCAGATGCAGGCGTAGGTTATACTCGGCGTGAGCAGGCTCATGTGAGTCCAGGTGCTCCCCAGGTCCCAGGGAAGACAGATCTCGCCACCAAGCGCTTCCGTTCTGGCAAATTTGGTGACAACGGCTTGAGATTTCCCTTCTTGTCCTCTGCCAAGAGAGGGTGGTGTGGGTTTATGCTGTCATCTCACTGCAAACCGGGCTGAGAGAAGGCATTGCATGCTACACAAGGCTTAGCTGATTTTCAATTAAAGCAGAAATATGTATGTATTTTTGGGGGGCAGCCATACAGTTCCTTAACAAGAGGCTGCTGCTGGATTTGCATGGGCAATATTATATGACCTCCCTGTGCAACTGGTGCTACTCAAGCTAATAATTTCCTATCCAAGTACCAATCTGAATAGCTGAGATACTTTGCATTTTTTTTAATGGCTCTCTACTGTGCCTGAATTAATGGAAAAAATGGACGGAAACTAAGATGAGGGTATTGAAGGGAGAGAATGACAAATTGGCTTTAGAGCATGGCAGCAACAAGCACTGTCAGGGGTTCACGCACTGACCTTTATCTAAACAGAACTGTATGTAACAGATAAGAATATTTAACAATAATTAATGTCACATCAGTGCAGAGAACAAAATGACTACATCAAACAGGCAAGAAATCCACTGCAAATTACTCAGAAAGAGACTCAAAAGAGAAATGTCAGCTTCTTCATATCTGCAACCTGCCTTGTGCTGATGGTGCTGGAATTAGACAGGAGGGCATGCGAGTAACGAAGCTATTAAAAATGATTTAGGGACTGGATGATATATACATAAAAGAGAGAGGCAGAATCAAGCAGAACAGCAGCAGGTCTGCTGGACCAGAGTCATGTAAAATCAAACACTAAACTGAGCTGATAATTGGGTGCGGGGATAAACGTGTATAAACCAATTATCTCCACTGCTGAAGTTTTGACAGGCAGCTTAGGGTTTCCCTTTCCTTTTCCTTCTGTCTCCGGGGGATCGCGGTGCACTGTGCTTCAGCAGACACCTCTTGCCCTGGTAGCTGAGCCCCTCTTTATGTTTTATAGACGGGAGGAACCGTTGCTGGCTGAGGATGTTGAGATGTTTTTCGTTCTGTTTCCAAGTTGGGGTTGTCCTAACTTCCCAGGGGTTGTTCGGAGGGCGGCTGAGCTGGGATGCTGTGGGGGTGGCCGGAGGCTGGCACGGGTCTCTGCTTGCTCTGGCTGCTGCCACAGGCAGTGTCAGTGCTGGGCAAGTGATGGAGAGCAAAGCAGCTCGGGCGCCACAGGATGCCTGTGTTCATGTTGCAGAGCGGGGGGACAGTCTGTGATCCCTAATTTAATTTAGAAAAGAATGATGGTCTGTGGATGCCCATTCAGCAGTGGTGGATTATTTCATCAGTCCAGATGGCAAAACAAGCGGAGTGAGGAGGAGTTAACCTCCTCCTGACCTGCCTCCTGCTGTGGAGCATCCCCTGGCCCTGCAGCTTCAGTCCTGGGGTGGACATTTGTTGGAGCGGTTTGTATCCCTCTGCCCTGGAGTAACTGCCTACCTGAGCCACGGTGCAAAATGCACCAGGGCTTGGGAAATGCGTGTGCCTGACGCTTTTAGCAGTCCAGGCGTGTAGATGGTAGCGTGCTGGCTTGAAGACTTTTCATCAAGGAATTTGGTTCAGAGGCTGGTAAAATCCTAGGGCAGAAGGGATGATGTTCAAGCAGTAAACCCCCTTGCTCTGAGTAGAAACCCGGTGGGCCAAGACGTGGGAAAGTCTTGGTTGTTTCGGGGAGGGTGCTGGGCAGCTGCTGTTCCTTAGAAATAGTTATTGTCAACAACTGGCAGTGGGTGATGGGAGAAGATCCTGGAGCTGGGCATGGGATCATCACCTTGCTGCACTTTCTTTATCGATGGCCGCAGATGCTGAGCACATCAAGGTGTGATCTGTTCTCCTTGACTGAAACAGGCTGTGCTGCCACCTGCCAGCCGAGAGACAGGCCAGTGCCCCTCCGAGCCAGTTCATAGCCCACTCTTAAACTTCAGCACAGTCAGTGTAATTCGCTTAGCCCAGACTTCTGGAGATTATTCAGCAAATGCACAAATCTAGTAAAAAGCCCGGCCCTAGACATAGCGGGTTACAGTCATTCTTGGCTTCGTTCCCCTAAGGCCAGTGGTGATGCAAGGGAAAAACTAGTTTTATTCTAAAAGGGCATCTAGTTTTATTCTAAAAGGGCCCTTGTGCCCATCATAGTAGACTATTTCCTAAACATAAATTAATTTATCCGCATGACCAACTGTGGGAAGTGTTATTAGCCTCAGTTAGTAGAGGTGAGGTTGAGGCACAGAGCTGGAGCCTGAGGTCATGAAGGGAGTCTGGGGAAGAGCCAGGAACCCCTCCTGAATCTCTTGAATTTCTGGCTGGTACCTTAAAGGCCAGTCCTGTCTGCAACACCTTACCCAACCTGCAGTCCTGCTGGCCACTGATTAGTTTTGTTGTCAGCATTTTCCTGGTGGGAGGAGGCAGCAAGGTGTCTCCGGATTGGCAAGGTTGTGAAAAATAGCTTTCCAACTGGCCTGGTGACCTTTTGACAGCAGGAGAGAATTTACAGGCAGAAGATGGAGACGTCATGATTTGAAATTAGAAACGATGGGGAGCTGTATCTTTGCCCCGTGAAGTGGAACAGGAAAACTGACCTGTCCCTGATCCCATCCTGCGCTGGGACGTGGTTTAGGGTTTCGTATCTCCGTTACAGAAAATACTCTGGTCTGCTTGCCTTGGGCAAGGCACATCTTGCTACCAGCGACGTGCGGCTTGGGAGCTGCATGGCTCGTGGAGAGGGACAGCATGGGAGAGGGGAGAGAGCAGAGCCGGCTCCCAGCGCACACCGCAGGCAGCATCTCTGCCTAAAAGCTACTGTGCAAAGTTCAGCTCTGCTGGTTCAGTCAGTAAAAGTGTCTGACATGCTCAGCTGCTAAACAAACCTAGCCCAAGGTTGGATGAGCAGATAAGTTCCAATTAGAGGATCTGAATATTGATTCACTGGGGAGAAAATATGACGGTAAAGGATCACTGGAAGACTAAAGCCAAACTGACGTATTGCTTAAAATGAAAGGCCGTGAATTTGCATCAGAATATAAGAGCAGGGCTTTGACAACGACAGGCAACTAATTAAAGTGCATCAGTTAAACAGAGTTCCTCCCTATTTTATCTCCCTTGGTCGGAAGTATAGAAAAGGCACTTGTTAGAAAAATAGGCACTATTTAAATCCAGGGTGTTACTGATAATGTCCATAAAGGCACAAAGCGTAGGGATCTCTGCTTTGATTCACATTTCAGGCATCTCTTTTTCAGGAGGAACATACAGTTTCATCAGACCAACCAAGCAGGCAAAGCAGGAGCCTGGGAATGCTCACGCTCCGAGCTGAGCTGCTCTGCGTTTGTTTTGAAGTCAAATGGTTTGGTTTCTCCACGTTTCCCGCCGGTCTCTCCTAGTGCTCGGGTGGCACTCTCACCCGCAGGTTTTGGAAGGGCCCTGGAGGGCAGACGACTGCCGAAACCGCCATTGTGCAGAGGAGAGGCTGGGGCACAAGCAGGTCCAAGCTTCCAGCTCGCATGGAAAACCCATGCCAGAGAAGATTTCAGCATGGAGGGACACACGTGATGAGTCTGATTTTGGGCTTCCTCAGATGGAAAAGCGTCAGTGGTGGAAGCTGTTTCAGGAAGGCTTGAGCCAACTGAGCTGCCCTAAATCCCATGGAGACGCCCTAGCAGCTCAAAAGATGAACTCCAGGTCTCCTTTCCCTTATAATGAGCAGCATAACCCATCTGCAGAGCTCTCCTTGCTCTTCCTTGGTTCTGCTCTCTGCAGAAGGTCGACTGAAACCCTCAAATTAACTTGACAAAAGTGTTTCATCTCTTTGTTCCTCCTGGTGCTGGAGCATGGAGAAAGGGCCTGGGTGACCTGAGGGAAAGCAGAAACCCTCTCCCACCCCACGCAACTCCCAGGGCAAACTTCAGCACCTTGCGGTCACTTCCATAGTGGTGCGCTCCAGTCTCAGCTGCAAGCATCAAACCCAGCTGGACGTCTTATCCAGGACAGCAAGGGGAGGCAAAGTGCTGCTCCTGCTTCTTCCTCTCTGGGTATCGGATTTAGCACTACCATCTCTGTGTCACACAACGGCACGTGGCTGCGCTGATGTACCTCCACTTGCCCGTCCTCTACACCAACACCAGCCCTGCCCCATGTTTTGCAGGGACTATTGCTGTGCCCCAGCACACGATGCTAAAATTACCTTCTCTTCCTTGCAAACCACTTGGCTTTGGAAAGATGCTATTTCTTCTCTCCTCTTTCAAAAGGAAATTTTTCTGAGAAGTTTGAGGGAACAAAGGAAGAAAGAAACCAAAGAGAAAAGTTTTCAAGTTGCACCATCTGATTCTTGCTGAGACATGCTGCTGGTGTCAACCTCTTTTATGCGCATCCAGAGCTGGTGCCATTTCACACCTGCTCCATGCTTGTTTTTAAATGGCACATAATTATGATAGGCAGTGTAAAGATGAAGCTTCATCCCCAATTAAATTGCATTTTCTGTCTTTTCATTTCCTGCCCCAGTTGAGGAGGAAACCCCTGGAGAGCAAGATCTTTAATGAAGTAGGAGGTGCCTGCAAAATTAAAGGTGATCTTGTTTGTTAGAAGAAAATCGGTGCTGATATATAGTGTTTCCAGAATATTGTGTTTCTGTACGATGCCCTGGGGAGTGTTTCAGGTTACTGGAAATGCCAATATAAGAATCTCAGGTCATGAGATGAGAGAGCATCCAGTCCGTGACAGTTGCTGTTTGGAAATGTGTATATCCCCACTGCAACACCGGCCTGGTCCCTCTTTACTTTTTCTGGAGTCCCCAGTTGATCCCACTGCTGGTGCCAGTGCAACGGCTCGTGTTTGGCACATGGCCCTGGGGAGCAAGAGGGGCAACACCAGTCCCGCAGGTACATCCCTGCGGGCCCTTTGGGTAAGCAAGAAGGGCATGTCTCCTGTTTTGTACAAAATAATGTTAGAAACACCCAGAACAGACTTTCTGTTTGCAGGTCTTCTGACCTTGGTGGTTAGCAACTGGTACAGAATTGCGGCTTTGGGGAAATTAGAAGATGTTTTCATCAGGGTCTTCATCCCCGCATGAGGTGGGGGTGCCAGTGTGGTGCTGGGGTGACATTTGCTGTGCTCTGAGCCCTGTAGGACTGTGAGCACCACATACCAACCCCAGCACTTTGCTGGACAGCTTCCCTTTGCTGCTTCATCAAAATTCAGCCCAGTGTGTTGAGTCCCCTGCTGTGAGGATGAGTCTTGGGTTTTTAAGGGTCTATGATATATCGTAGTATCCTCACTATTTCATCCTTTATTCCTTCACCCAACTTCCTCTGAATGCCATCCAGCCCCTGTGATTTATTACCCTTCAGAGCATTTTGCTTTTTGTTGGAGAATTTATATTTAATTTTTATGCCCATTATCATTCAGGGAGAGAATGGAAATGCTTTGGGAGCCCAGGGTGGAAATAAACCAGCACATTTTGGTGCAGTTACTTTGTTTGAAAAATGTTGTTGTATTTTGGCAGGGTACTTACCTCCTACCTCCTTCATTTTTGCTTCATGGGTTGAAGTGATTCTAGAAAAATCACAGGATCGTGCACTTGACTGATTAACTCCAGCCTTGCAAGGGCTGGAGTCTGCCGCTCCTGCTGCCTGAATTCATTAGGACCCATGCAGTAAAGAGGGCACTCGGTATAAGAGCAGGACACTTTGGTCTTTCATGTAGCTGTACATTTGGGAAAAGAGGGATTATGGAGCAGCAGAGGTAGACTTCCTTTTCTTAGCTCCCTTGATCTTGCTAGTGGTGAGGTTTTTCTATGCCGCCTCCTGTACAGCTTCCACTTCAGGTTATCAGTCAACTTTGTAGACCTCATCTGGGTCTAACTTAACATCCTAAGGGACACAAAGAGGTGCAGTAATTTGCCCCTTGGTCTCAAAGAGGCACCAGTGCACAGTGGAGCCAAGACCAGAACTCAGAGCTTCTGATGCTCTTTGATGCACCATGTCCGCCTGCCCCTCATGCTTCCCCTCCCCCCGCACACTTTAGAGTTGTTCTTATCAACAGAAGGCTTTAGGAGCAAGATAAGCACTTTTGCCTCAGTCGAGGCATCTGGGTAAGTTTGGGAGGGGGATAGGGGAGAGTATTGAGAACTTCCAGATCTCAGGTAAAACCTCTGTTCCTCCTTCCTCGCTGGGATTTGCTTCTCCATCTGCCCTGTTCTGTCCAAGCAACAGCAAAGTAGGGACCTTCAGGGCTCTGGCAGGTATGATCGGAGGAGGCCGTGAGCCGTTTGCTTTTCCACATCCCTAGTGTCTCTGAGAGTTTTGATGTTCAGGGCTCTGCTCAGACCTGGTTTGGTCTCAAGTTTCTCTTACTCTCTCCCCTGTTCTGCATCTCTCCTGCATGAAGGCCCATTCTCGTGGCATTGCTGCACTCATTGATTCCAGCACTTTACATATTCAGTTCAACTTCTGAGAGATGCTGCCAGATCTCTGTCGGGGCTCAATAAACTTGAATGATGGGTCCATTGAAATGGAGGGGAACTGAGGAAACGGCACTGGGAAGTTCATCATCTTGAACGCTTTATTGGGTTCTCGGATGATGGGAAACATGGCCACGTGGCAGCGTCCCCTGCTTTTCGCCTTTGTCACTGTGGTGGCCTTTTTGTACAGAGCTTTGAACCCCTGTGCAGGAGGGATTATCCCTTTGGTACACTGCCAGAACGTGCAGAGACTTCTGCTGCAAAAGCCAGCATGTCATCTCTGATCAGCTCATTAGATATGTGTCCTCATTGTTGGTTGAAGCCCAGCGCTTCATTTCTCTGTCTCTTTAGTGCTTTCTCAGTTTTAATTAAAAACTTAATTCCAGTTTGACCTTTTGCAGTGCTGTGGCATAACTGAGACTGAATTGAGCCTCTAATTACAGAGGGTCTCTCCTGGCAGGCTGGTTGGATGAACTAACTGTTCACCCTAACGTTTATGGTGACTGGCAGGGGCCCTGACTGCTCCTCCTGCCCTCCCCATGGGATGGGGCAGCCCATATATCTGAGTATTTCACAGAGCAGGTGCTGTGGTTTAACCTTAGCGGGCAACTAAGCCCCACCCAGCTGCTCGCTCACTCCCCCCCAGTGGGATGGGGGAGAGAATTGGGAGGGTAAAAGTGAGAAAACTCGTGGGTTGAGATAAAAACAGTTTAATAGGGAAAGCAAAAGCCGTGCACGCAAGCAAAGCAAAACAAGGAATTCCTTCAGTCCTTCCCCTCGGCAGGCAGATGTTCAGCCATCTCCAGGAAAGCAGGGCTCCATCACACGTAACGGTTACTCGGGAAGACAAACGCCATCACTCCAAACGGCCCCCGCTTCCTTCTTCTTCCCCCAGCTTTATATGTCATGAGCATGACATCACATGATATTGAATATCTATAAGAGCAGGACACTTTGGTCTTTCATGTAGCTGTACATTTGGGAAAAGAGGGATTATGGAGCAGCAGAGGTAGACTTCCTTTTCTTAGCTCCCTTGATCTTGCTAGTGGTGAGGTTTTTCTATGCCACCTCCTGTACAGCTTCCACTTCAGGTTATCAGTCAACTTTGTAGACCTCATCTGGGTCTAACTTAACATCCTAAGGGACACAAAGAGGTGCAGTAATTTGCCCCTTGGTCTCAAAGAGGCACCAGTGCACAGTGGAGCCAAGACCAGAACTCAGAGCTTCTGATGCTCTTTGATGCACCATGTCCGCCTGCCCCTCATGCTTCCCCTCCCCCCGCACACTTTAGAGTTGTTCTTATCAACAGAAGGCTTTAGGAGCAAGATAAGCACTTTTGCCTCAGTCGAGGCATCTGGGTAAGTTTGGGAGGGGGATAGGGGAGAGTATTGAGAACTTCCAGATCTCAGGTAAAACCTCTGTTCCTCCTTCCTCGCTGGGATTTGCTTCTCCATCTGCCCTGTTCTGTCCAAGCAACAGCAAAGTAGGGACCTTCAGGGCTCTGGCAGGTATGATCGGAGGAGGCCGTGAGCCGTTTGCTTTTCCACATCCCTAGTGTCTCTGAGAGTTTTGATGTTCAGGGCTCTGCTCAGACCTGGTTTGGTCTCAAGTTTCTCTTACTCTCTCCCCTGTTCTGCATCTCTCCTGCATGAAGGCCCATTCTCGTGGCATTGCTGCACTCATTGATTCCAGCACTTTACATATTCAGTTCAACTTCTGAGAGATGCTGCCAGATCTCTGTCGGGGCTCAATAAACTTGAATGATGGGTCCATTGAAATGGAGGGGAACTGAGGAAACGGCACTGGGAAGTTCATCATCTTGAACGCTTTATTGGGTTCTCCACTGTTGTGGCTTTTTTGTACAGAGCTTTGAACCCCTGTGCAGGAGGGATTATCCCTTTGGTACACTGCCAGAACGTGCAGAGACTTCTGCTGCAAAAGCCAGCATGTCATCTCTGATCAGCTCATTAGATATGTGTCCTCATTGTTGGTTGAAGCCCAGCGCTTCATTTCTCTGTCTCTTTAGTGCTTTCTCAGTTTTAATTAAAAACTTAATTCCAGTTTGACCTTTTGCAGTGCTGTGGCATAACTGAGACTGAATTGAGCCTCTAATTACAGAGGGTCTCTCCTGGCAGGCTGGTTGGATGAACTAACTGTTCACCCTAACGTTTATGGTGACTGGCAGGGGCCCTGACTGCTCCTCCTGCCCTCCCCATGGGATGGGGCAGCCCATATATCTGAGTATTTCACAGAGCAGGTGCTGTGGTTTAACCTTAGCGGGCAACTAAGCCCCACCCAGCTGCTCGCTCACTCCCCCCAGTGGGATGGGGGAGAGAATCGGAAGGGTAAAAGTGAGAAAACTCGTGGGTTGAGATAAAAACAGTTTAATAGGGAAAGCAAAAGCCGTGCACGCAAGCAAAGCAAAACAAGGAATTCCTTCACTCCTTCCCATGGGCAGGCAGGTGTTCAGCCATCCCCAGGAAGGCAGGGCTCCATCACGCGTAACGGTGACTTGGGAAGACAAACGCCATCACTCCGAACGTCCCCCCCTTCCTCCTTCTTCCCCCAGCTTTATATGCTGAGCATGACATCGTATGGTGTGGAATGTCCCTTTGGCCAGTTTGGCTGTGCCCCCTCCCAGCTTCTTGTGGCCCTCCAGCCTGCTCAGTCGGTAGAGCATGGGAAGCTGAAAAGTCCTTGACTAGTGTAAGCACTGCGGAGCAACAACTAAAACATCGGTGTGTTATCAACATTGTTCTCATCCTAAATCCAAAACACAGCACTGTACCAGCTGCTAGGAAGGAAATTAACTCTATCCCTGCCGAAACCAGGACAGCAGGTGGAAAAAATATTGGTCTTTCAATAAAAGCTGTGGTTACTCAGGAAACATTGCTTGGAGGGCAGGAGGTGGGAATCATCACTGGTTTGAGGAGGGTGGAGCAAGCGGAGCAGGAATCTCACGATGATTTATTGCCTCTGTTGTAGATCATTGCTAGCCCCAGAAGGCTGATGTGAAGGAATGGGTTTAAATCACTGGATCTTGTTAATGGCTTAGGCACTGGAGTGGGAGTATGGAGACCTGGATCCGGTTCCCATCAGCTCTGGACTATGCAGGCTGTGAGCTTGGAGGGGCAGTCCTTGTCCCGGAGCCCGGGGCTGGAGAGCACAAAGCATGGAGGAGGTCTCACTACATCCCATCCATTCAACCACAGCTCCCAGCTCCTTGCCCGGAGTGCTGAGACTGGGGGAAGATTCAGAGTGCATTTGGTTGCAGAGGAGCGAGGATTTGATGGGACCTACATGCCATCTCTAAAGCATTAGCGCAGTTCTTATGGGATGTGCAGCCATGCTCAGCAGTCTTCCCTGGGAGGAGGATCGTGTGCCAGCCTGACTGTGCCGACACTGCTGCACCAGGAGCCCGTTCCGCAGGCACTTGCTTTTCCCAACATAAAAAATGCTGTAGAAAGTCCTGTAGCTCCCTCCCACTTCTGAATTGTGACACCCTGGTTGTGTTTCTACCTGGCAGGTCTCTCAAGGAGGTAATCGGTGCACGGCGTGCAGTCCAACCAGGTACCTCAGCCCACAGCAGGGAGGGGAAAGCACCTTAATTTAAAGTCCCAGGAGGTATCCTGGCAGCCGGGGGGGACCCAGAGGAACTGACTTAAAGCAGAAATTTTAATTCCATCAACAAAATGTTTCAAGTTAAGTCAGCCTGACCCGAAGCAAAATCTTCAGTTTCAAAACACAAAAGAAATTTAAAACGATGAAAAAGTTTTGGCTTTACTGTGGGATATTTCAGTTTGAAGAAACTCTGTTTTCCCTTAACAAATCCCAACCATCGTGACCAAAAATTCCTGCCTGCCTCTCTCCGCCAGTTACCTTGCTCTCTGTAAGCATTAACACGATGTAGCAGTTCTTGTGGTATTTCTTGTGCCCAAGCCAATCCGAACCACCTCCCCAGCAGCTATCCCAAGTATTCGGCCCTGCGAACACAACTGACTCTGCTCCCGTTTGAGCTCCTTGCTAAGCAGCTCAGAGTCTTAGCTCAGAAAGTCCTGGGTCTGATCCTTGCAGACAACCAGCCAGTGGCTTTTCTTTCCAATACAGCATACCCTTCTCTGCTGAGGGTTAGAAAGTACTGGATTATCTGCTTACCACAACTAGCAAAAAAACCTGTGTCCTGATTCTTGCAGGGTGAAGCCGAGACTATAGAGGGGTGCAGCGCCTGCTCCCAGACCGGTGACGGGAAGGACTGACAAACCCCAAGTGCCCACACCAGCCCCGGTAAGTAACTGTGTCTTGAGGTACCTTTAGACGTGAGGAATGGTGGGAGAGATCCCTGCAATTCCCGGCTGCTGCTGTTCTGCTGTGCGAGGCAGGACTCGGCAGTGAGATTTCAGGCAGCAGGGACACCTTGCTTCAGATGCTGAATTGTATGGGTGGGCTTTATTCTGGATTCAGGCTGAAGGTTTTGCCTTTGAGCCTGCTGAAAGTGGCCTCGTTCTGGCCTGATGTAAGTATTCAAGGAGTCAAACGTTGATGGATGTGCTGAGAATCTGCCATTCCCTCGTGTGCTATTGGCAATAGAAATGGGGTTGCTTCAGTTACACCCTGATGGGCAGACTGCGATCGTTTTGGATGCGGTGGGTTTTGGCATGTTTTAATTTCTGATTCATTGCTTCTATTTCTTCTAAAAGTTACGTTTGCAGTTTGTTGTGAGTGAACGTGAATATACGAGCATGACTTCTGGGTAATGTAGAGGTGGACTCTGCTTTTGACTTTCCTGGTGCACACCCCAGAGCAAGAGGTTGCAAAGAGAAGCTGGGGAGAAGTGCTGCACACGGGGGATGTCGTGCTCGGGACAGGCACGCGCCTTGTAGAGCTGGTGTTGCGGTGAAGGAGGGTGCCCAGAGTTTGATCGAATCCCCGATACTGCCTCTGCACGGGGTAAGCAGAGCATCCTCTTGAAAATGGGCTGGGAGGAAGCACGCTTTTGGTATTTCCTTGAACAGCAGCAAATCGGGGCTGTGTTTCTTAGCACTTCCATCAGGACAGAGGAGTTCCCCCATCCCCAAAAGGTACAGCAGTGTTCTTAGGCCACAATTCAGGAAGATAACCAACTCCAAAGTGCCAACAGTCATGGCACTGTCAGGACATGAGCTTTAACATCCCCCAGACCCAGCTTGGCCGGGTAGGCTGAGCTGAAAGCACCTCTTTGAAGAAGAGGTTTTGTGGAGGGATGGGAGAGGGTTTAGGGATCAGAGCCAGCAACAGCGTGACCTAAGTATTGGGAAATGCTGGTCTGGGAACCACTGTGGCTATTAGAAACTGGCTGTGCTTCCTGAGCAATGAAGTCAATGAAGACCTGAGCTGGGCGATCTCTTCCTGGTTCTGTGGGAGTTTTGTCTCAGTAAGAACGGAGTAACAGTTCTCTAGGTGAATAAAACCTGGAGTTTGCTTCGGCAGAGGGTGAATGAAGATTTCAGGGTGTAATTGTACTGTGCACAATTCATGACATAGAGTGGTGTAATGTTTTCAACAGTGGACTTTCCCCTCCAGTTCCCAGACAGATGGATGAAAGCAGGTCCTCAGTTTCCAGTTCGGCAGGGTTTACAGTCCTGGTGTAACACGTTTGTTTTAATTGGTATAGTGGTTAGGTTTTTTTCTTGGGAGCTTTCATAGGAGGGAGAAAAAATAAATGTGATTGGGTAAAACTTCTTATCGTACGGGTAGGAGCTCTGCTGTTGCTTGGTGGACCCCAGGAGATACCATGTACAGTAAATAAGGATCCAAGAGTTTTACACTTCTTACCTTATTTGGCAATCTAATCCAGGAAACTCCAAATAACAGAGGGGTGAAAATTCCCCTAAACTTTTTCAAACCAAAATCAGGCAGTTGAAGGAGAAAGGGAATTTGGGGTTGCTTATGATTTGTCTAAAACCATTTTCTGCTTCTAGCTTAATATACCTTCCCTTAGTAGTAGTGAGAATATCTTGACACAAAGTAGGACTAAAAAATTCTGACATACAGATACGTTAAACAAATGAGCTGGCTAAAAACCCTTTTCTGCATGAATAGAGAACTACTGTGCCCTAATTCCATAGACCAGGATTTAACTCAGCAAATGAAATAATGGGATTCAGCAGCATTGAAGAAATACCTGATTTTTTTTAATATTCAAGATGTTTTTAAAAAAAACACTGCTAGAAGTTTTTCAAAGTTTTGTTTTGGCTGTTTGCATATTAGGCAGTGCTTTAAACTACGGAGCCTTCTTTTCGTACAGGGTATTTGCTGTAAGTGGAGGAAAGTGTCTTTTATCCTGCATGCACAGACTGCAGGGCTTGAACTGCAGCACCTCCTTCAATCCGCAAGTTCTTCACTTTCACAGGACTTCTGAACTCTTGAACGCTGCTGGTTGATTATCTGCTTTTTCATTTTTCACTTCTCCCTCCAATTATTGGGAGTGCACAGAATAAAGGTTGATTCCAGAGGGAGCTGTGAAACTATCTATTTCTTGGGGGACGCAGAAAAAACTGAAAATATCTGTCATTCAGGCAATTGGAGAAGAGCATTGAGAGTAACGAGGAAGGCTGATGAAAATGCCCGTTATTCCAGCAATACAGGGAAGGTCACAGAAATACTGTTACTGAGTCCACCCATACAGGGTTGGAAGTGTCATGTAGTGAGAGGACACAGAGCATCCTTAGGTAGCTCAACAAAAAACTGGATGGATGAAATTTTCTGTCTTGTTGTCTTAGAAAAAAAAAACCAGTGTCGGAGAGGGCCATCACAGTGTCTAATCACAAATAAATCCAGACTGTAATCACTTGCTCAGGTCATTTATCAGCTCTGGCAGTTCCTGTCCTTCCAGGATTAGGACAGCACTCGGTAGCCCGTTAAGCTACGATCTGGTAGTGACCTTCTTAGCACCCCGTGGGCCAAGGAAGGAAGCGATGTAACAGGTTTCTTAATTTAGAAAAGATGATGCGTGTCAGGAGGAGGTCACAGGTATTGGTGCCCAGCGCAGACGCTGGTAGGTGCAGGCTCTGGTTAAGGGCTGCAGTGTCTGGTGCGGAGGAGGTCATGGGACGTGAATGGTGCATTCATGGGGTCATGATCAAAAAAGCCTAACTGTGGGAGCGAGTCACCCTCTGGGACTAAGATACCTTTGTCAAGGAGATGAATGGGCCGTAGGGATGACTGATGTATTTCACTATAAAGTTGTAGTTCTTTCCAGAGGCTCTACAGGTGTCACGAACCATCAGAAAACAACTTCAGCGCTTTAGGAGCAGCAGTAACATGCAAAGCCGTGAGAGCAGGGATAGCCTCCTGTCGACTGCTGGCTCTGCTGTTTGCAACGCTCACTTTGCAGCTCTAACATTTCGACAAGAGTGGGCAAGTATTTCATGCCTGGCGCAGGCTGGCTTTGCCCTTTGTGGCTTGTTTTCTCTCTCTCTCTTTTTTTTTTTTAATTTTTATTCCTCTGTAGGCAATTAGCAGGATTTCTGCAGTGTGGATTCTGACGTGTGCGTGCACAAGTTCTTTATTTCTCTTCATACTTTTGCAGGCATGTGCTGGGAAGATTATTAAATGCAATTATCTCAGCAGCAGCATCCGTTCCCAGCGCAGGGATTACTACAGAGGAGCAGGTGAAGATGAAGTCTCGAGTAGTTCAGAGCAGGGTGCAGTGCACTTGGCGTTCTGGGCCGTGCTACCAGCCCCGTGTGTTTCTGACCATGGACAATCTTCTCTCTCAAGAGTGCAGTAAACTTCAGTTGTCCCCAGTGCCTTGTATGTTTTTGAAAACCTCTAAGGAAAGGAGAAGAAATCCGAATAATTGACACTACTCTCAGACAATTCCCACTAGATAAAACAAAGTATGTGGTTTTGTTTAGCAATGAAAGGGAGAAGAGGCTTCAGAGCTGTCACCACTGTCTCCTGCGGAGCGCAGAGCATGGTCCTAGCAGTGAGACTGATTGCCAGCAACTGGCATGGAGGTGCAGGAATTGGGATATGACGCCCATTCATACCGTCCCCTCTGCAGATGGAGTGCTGGACACATGTGCTGTCACCTGCAGCCCACTTTGGCCATTAGTTACGACGCAAACTGTTGAGTCAAAATAGACCTATGTAAAATACGGAAAGAAAGAGACCCCTTCTAGGCAAACTAAGAAGCGGAGGAAGGGAGAACTGGTTAAAAAGCTGCCTGGAAAGTGGACCCAGGGTCTGTCACACCCACGCTGTCTCCTCGTAGACCCAGTGACCCTAAGATGTCCCCAGAAAATGAAAGAGGATTGTGAGGATAAGCAGATTCAAGTGCGCACACTCCCAACATGCTCCAGCAATGGGACCCTTGAGACCACCCAAAGAGGACAAATCTGTCTTGACCCTTTCTGCCAAAGTCCTGGGAATCCTGGTGCCTCTGAAGAGTTTTCTTTTGCTGTAGACTCAGTGTGGTGAGGTCCCCTATGAAATAAGGCCATAATTCTTGTCTCAAGAGGCAGAGCTGACAAGGTGGCTGCAAACCATGGATGAGGAGAAGGGTGGTCTGGGCTGTGGAGGACACAAACAGAAATTCCCTCCAAAGCTAATGCTCCCCCATCCTTATCTACAGTACATAAATGCAAAGACCCAGTTAAAAATTATTTCTAAGTAGATTCTCTGGAAGGATTGCCCACGTGTGTGTGCTGGAAATCATCTAATGGTGCATGCGATATTTGTAAGCAGTTGGCTGGAGGGTGTTCCCAGGCAGCTGGTTCATCTGGAACAGCTTTTGTCTTGTGTAGGTTCATGCTTGCATGGTGAGAGCGGGCTGCGGAGCCCGTCTAGCAAACGCACGGTGAGAGGAGCACTCTCCTCATGCAGAGGCCTCAGTCCATGACCGCTCTCTGCAGGGAAGTGGATGAGTTTGGGGCTAGAAAAGCCATATTCTTGGCACTAAAGTTTGTTGGGAAAACAGAGCATGTCAGGGGTTGTTTTGATTGAAGATGATTAGGAGTCATTTAGTGGTTGCAAGCACCAGGAGTGCGGTCTGCAGGCTCAGATCCTGGTGTTGGCCAGCTCCAAAGTTCTCCATGATGGAGCCGTCCCCTCCCTTTGCCCGTGCATGCATTCCACCTATGCAGAGCTGAGCTTAGCTGGCTTTGAGTTGGAACCCAATCAGTTCTGATAAAGGATCAGGTTTTCCGGTGAGAGCCAAATCCTGACACGCTGAGCTACCATTCCTCATGCTGGAGCCTCGCAGAAGTTCTTTGAGAAACTGTTTCCTCATTTCTGCCCATGCCAGGCTCACGTGGCTCTGCCGGGGGCGAGTTAGTGGAAGATGAGATGCTAATTAACCCTTTATAAACAGCCTCATTGCTCTGTCCCTGTGGTTACCTGTGCTTTTAAGTAAGCAAATTAATTGCATGAAGCTCTCAACCGCTCTGCCAACGCAGCAGGAAGGCTGCGGTGGTTCCAGATGCTGAGTGATGGATCGCATGACAGGCCATTGCCAGCAGCTCTGTCTGGGAGACCTTCCTGCTCTGGACCTTCCAGCTGATTGTGCAGTCTGCAAGCAGAAAGTTATGTAGCTCCATCATTTTTTTGGTATATGAGAAGAGCAGGTCATTTGGTGTTATTTAAGGGCAGTAAGGCTGAACAGAAAATAAAAAGTTACTTCACTTAGCATTCATGATCCAGTGGATTGTATGGTATCTAGTTTGAGATTTAAAACCAAAAAAACCTCAAGCATATGTCTAATTTTAAACCTATAAATTCAGTCAAAACTCTTATGCTCAAAGAAAGCCATGGGTTAATAATACCTTCCTGAGTCAACGATTAATTTCTAGAGCTGAGCTGGTTTCCCGCGATCAACCAAAATGTTTGATTCTTTTAAGAGCTGAGCAAGTGATTCATAATGAATACTGTATCTGAGAATTAGGTTTTCTGCAAATCTTGATCTTATCAAAATAACATGTCAATTTAAATTATCTCATTTGGGGATTTTTGTTTGTTTCATTTCTGGATTTGCTTTTTGAAATTACCTGTTTCTCAGAGCTTCTCAAGACTTGAAGGTTAATACAGATTAAGGTAGTGCATGAATGGAAAATGTAAAATCTTTTCCCAAATAACTTCTTGTGTAAGCACCAGCTGACAGATGATCACACGAGTCATTTCTTCTGCTATGGTTGAGGATAATGCCTGTGCTCAAACTTCAGGTGAAAATGTTTGCAGAATGAAACCTTGAAAGTTTCTGAATTGCTCCAGAGGGACATCAGAGCTGCCCCAGGTGTTAGTGGCCTGTCACAGGCGCATCCCCTGGCTGTATGTATGTGTTCATTGACCGGGAACCCTGCTGGAGTGCTTTTGTGAAGAACTCAAGGGAATGCTCACAGACTTGGAGTGGGGTGGCTTGTGTTTATTGACACCTTAACTCCTTCTTAGAGAAATGAGCTGATGGCCAGAAGGACTGAGGGTGGGCTCTTCACACCTGTTTCTGAACCACCAGGTCCTCACCATGTTGGCTTGTTTTCCCCATCACCTAGAAGGTGTTTTCTGCCTCTCCTGTCAAGAACCAGTTGCTGCGCACTCAAGGAGCATTGTGCATTATGGAGAGAAAGGCCAGGGGACAGGATTTAATGCTAGATGAGAACAGGTTTAAGTGTCTGCCTCAGGGTTCGAGTTCTCCACCATAATTTTCCCAGGTTCCCTGGCCAGTCGGCTGGGTTTCAGCCATCAAAGTCATCCACTCGGTGTTGAGGAGCTGGGCCTGAATTTCTCAGTTCTCAGCCTCCAAAAGGGAATAGTCTTTCTGCTCCAGCTTGAACTGGTGTTATGACCATGAAAACATTATTCCATGAGGTGCTCAGACATTGGAGACAGGAGACAACTGAGTACCTCAGTGCTGCTCACTCACTGTGTCCTCTCCTAACCAGATGCAGCTTTCTGGCTGAGTACTGGAGCTGGAAAGCAGAAGTCAAGGAGATGCCTTAAAATGAAAATAGGAAAATAGAACTCTCTGCACATCTTTTCTCGGCTTCCCTTTGCAAGGCTGTATCGGCGTGGGCTTGATGGGATGTGATGGCTCTGACCTTGTCAGATGCATCAAATATGACATGTGAACACGGACTTTTTTTTTTTTTAAGGAGAGAAATAAGGGTTAGCAAGAAATGAAGAAAAGACAAACAGACAGATGGCCATATTCCTTCATCAATAGAAATCCAGGCCTGAGACTTGCTTGCAGCTTGCCTTGAATTGGGGATTATAGGAAATGAGCCAAAAAGTTGCTTATTTTACCGCCCCCCTTCTGCAGCATTTCATTGTCATATGTGTTTCTTCTATGGGGTACTGACCTTTCGCAGTCTGTGGTGTGACACAGAGGCATAGCACTAATGTAAGGGGCCTTGTGCTGCCTGGAGAGTTTAGGCTGGATTCCTTTCCCCGGTGCACTGTAACGTCCAGAGGATGCTGGATGCCACGCACCCTGTGTTTTTGATGAGCTCTGTGTGGTGGGGTGTTTTTTTCTTCTAAAATCCTGTCTTTTTCATTTTCTTTGTGAGGGTGGAGGTTCAACTAAAAAAAACGGGGTCAGAAGATCAGTAAGGGTGAACTTGGGATGTCCTGGGTAGCCTTGGAGGACTGATCTGGGTCCCCAGCTTTCCTCTGGTAGATGAGCTCTGCAGGGACAAGCTCTCGGTGACGGGCTGTTCTACTCCTTCACAGGAGAGGGACAAACAGGACCATGGCAGTCTTGGTCTTCCGCTTGCCCGTCCTTTCCTGCATGCTAGGCGAAAGCCTTATAGTCAAACCCTGTATTGCCCCTCTGCATCTT